>NC_133529.1:38463868-38739442 GCF_048544455.1 Silene latifolia | reverse complement strand
ATTACCCTTAGCATTCTATGCCTAGAAAGACTCTCGTGAATGCAATGAACACGGATGTTCACAGAGATTTGGAGTAAGGGGTGAGGGTACGTATTAGGAAGCTCTTTAATTCGAACACCTAATCCCGCCCGCCTCGATAGCGGCCTCTACTAATGATTAGGGAAGTCTTTCATAGTCGATATGTCGTCGATTATATGCATGCAATGCAACAAACACAGATTAATCCTAGCATGTGAGATTAGACTATGTCGATGAACACATAATTTAGCAAACAATTTGGTCAAAGTTGGAAGTTAGGTTAATTACATGCGAAAACCAAGTAAATAAATAATACATAAATAATCACGAATAAGTAAATACAATAATTACAAAGGATTATTTGATCTACGTCAAAAGCACGCTCAAAACGAGATTTCAAAGAAGAAAATAGAAGAAAGAATAAAAGTATGAAAATACGACAGATTAGAGGTGATAATACGATTAAAAGTTGATTAATTACGTAGTTAGGAAATACGTCGAGACGAGAAAGAGTTCGGGGACAGAAACCAACCCAGAACAGGCGTAGCATCTGCTGCGTCCTCTGGAAGAGGCGCAGCATTCCCTGCGTTTGTTCTCCAGTTGGGCTCTGTCTGTGAAGTCAGAACCGCAGATTGTTAATTTTCGTTGGTAAATTTAAGGTCGATTATTGATATTAGACTCAAGTAAAAGTGATTTAATTAATTATATACATCTGTAACCGTCATAAAACGAATTAAAGGTGATAATTTACAGCGGTTTAACATGATTAATGTTGATACGACGTCGGAAATATAAAAAAAAAACAAACTTGAACTTGAAAATGAAATAAAATTTGATAAACTAAAATCAAATAAAGAAAACGTATGTACAAAAGACGAATTCCAGAGAATCGATATGAGAAAAATCGAACCTCTAAAAACCGGGTTTAAATAAGATGACGAAAACCCGCAAATATTGAATTATAAGGGATTTATGTTGAATTAAACATTGTAATTTTAAAAGAAATAATAAAAACATGATTATATGCTAAAACGAAACAAAAGAAACGAAAGAAACAAGAAAACAGAAAATTGCAAAAGATCGAGGAAGAAGAAGAAGAGCAGGAGCAGCGGCAGCCTCGGGAAGAGGCGCAACATGCACTACGACTCTTCGAAGAGGCGCAGCTGCTGCTGCATTTCTTCTCGACGTCAGATCTCTGCTGTTTTGTAAATACGGTCTTAAAAGGTGGTTTTTAAGACGGTTTTGAACGTGCTCTTGATATAAACCTTACATTAATGACACAAAATAAAGGTACAATAAAATAAAATACATTAAATAAAATTGGGATTTTACACCCTCAGACTTACATGTTAGCGTCGGGAGATTTAACTAAATCGATTTTTATTGGTAACATGACTCGATCTATGCAAATATGAAAGTGCCCTTGAAAAAGGAATTTAAAAGATTGATTTAATTAATTGTGTAGTGGTCAAATTGGTCGGTCATGCAAACGTGACTGGTACTCATAATGAAATGAGCTTACGTGGTCGATTGATCAAGCACGCAGGCGTCAAAAGCGAAGAGCGTGGTCTAGAATGCAAAGAGAGAAGAGAAGGGCGGACACTCGCGTGAAAAATATGTGAGGCAAAGGCCTCTATTTATACTAATCACACGGAGGAATTATGGTAAGAATAAGATACGGAAGGAAAGATCCAGAAACAACCGACTTAGGTTGAAACACGAAAACTTAGACAAAAAGAAAGCCCTGAGAAAAGGCGCAGCTGGTGTTGCGACCCTTGGAAGAGGCGCAGTACTTACTGCGTCCTTTCTCGGGTAGTATTCTTCTGCGCGAGAAAACGCGTTTGACAGTCTGTCGTATTTTAAGCATAAATTTCTCCACAAAACTCGGATTAAGGTGATTTCGGTGGCGTTAGAAAGCTAAGAGAAAGATCTAGAACTTTTCGTGAAATGGGCCAGACCCAAAAAATTCGTTATAACCTCGTAAAACGGGCCTAAATATCGGGTTGTCATTTTAGCTAAATGAAATGCACATTTTGTAATGTAAACTTTAAGTTTAACCCAAAGAAATGACATGGGACTCAAAATGAGATATACTCATAACATTTTATGACATCCTAACTTTAGGTAGACAAGCACATTGGTTTTTGACTCGGAATTTGATGGTTTTTGACCCGGACTCCAAATGAACTCTAATTACTGCCAAAACGGCTGTAATGACACCTAGATGACAACTAAAGGGTAGACAAGAGTGTATGAGTTACCTTTTATTAACCGATTTACAAAACGGCACAAAATCGCGACATATGCTAGACATGCGGCCCAATCATCACTGGGTGTTTGGCGGGAGGTGAAAAAACGAGGTGTCTACAGAGCCCCCACTTTGACTGAGGCTTGGACAAGGAGAAAGTCAAAGTATAGCCATCAAGTCAATCGAAGATTAGAACCTGACGACTATGACGACGCGAGGCAGCTCAAGGAGTCTAAGCCAAGGACCTGTCGTCGGGAACATTTTAGAGTCTGTCGACTTCCGGGGAGGGTCATTTAAAGTCCATTAGACTACGTAAGGAAGCTTGCCAGCCATAAGAAGAAATCATACCTGAGACACCCCTGGGTGAAACGAGACTGAAGACGCTTCGACAAAACTCTTTGGTCTGAAGATAACTTGGTGTCTGAAGGCATTAGGGGTTCTGAAGAAACTTCTTAACACTTCTGAAGTCTAACTCCGAAGGCTATCTCCAAAGGAAAGGTTGAAGGATAACTCTCTGAAGGACTGAACATGAGGACTTTCTGAAAAGAACTTCTGGAAATTACTGAAGGGTATTATCTGAAGGGATTATCCTGAAAGTTGTCTGAAGAAAGAAAGGATTATTTGAAGATTATCTGAAGAAACAAAGGTTGAAGGAAGGATTATCCTGAAAGGGTTATCTAAAGCTTATCTGAAGGGTTGTCTGAAAAATATCTAAAAGATCTGAAAGATCTGAAGGTTTATCCTGAAAAGGGTTATCTGAAAGGACAGAACTCTCCGGGAATTATTTCTCTCGAACTCCGTGGGGAAGAATAATATTTTGAGTTAACAACGGCGCGCCCTTGGCACCTCTGAGGAGAAAACAAAGGATTGACAACGACGCGTCCTTAGCATCGTTGAGAAAAAGGTGTTTGATCGACAACGGCGCATCCTTGGCACCACTGAGGAGAAAATCTGCTCGGGTCGTCGCAAGCGAAGTTCCGAGAAAGAGGAGAAGCTCATGAACTGTATTTAGTGATCATGAATTCTTGCTGGGAAACATATTGACGATTAGAAACATTTTGATCGTCATTGGGGAGAGTGAAGACTTGGGTGAAGCCCCCCAGTTGGAGCGAGCACTGCTTCTGATACTCACCTGCATGGTTAGTAGCCACACAAGAATGAAATCTAATAGGCAAATAGCACACAACACATGAGGAAACAAATAAATTTTGAAAGCTCTTTCTTTGTGTAAAATTTGAAATAAAGATGGAATTTATAATGCGTTATGCATATTCAATGGGCTTTAGACATATGACTGACGCGGACGCAGACCTTATACGGACGCGAAATGTAGACTTAGGTTTGACTGACACGACACAGGGATGACCTTGACTGACTTTGCTTAAGTATGCGCAACCCCTAGCCAAGTGTGGGTGGCAATACGTATCAGTCCCAAAAGGAAGAATTGCAAGAATGATGAGGACATATAAAGGTAAGGCATGAGCCATGGATCAGCTGTCTACTTTGGACATCTTTTGCCACCATTTGTTGTAAAAGAGACCCCTCTTGGTAACTTGGAGAATCGATCTAACACCTTTGTCATTGTCCGGACCAAGCACTAGCTTGACTCAAATGAGAGAGAAACAAAGGAAGGGTGGCGCCTTAGAAGAGAAGCCCCTAAGATGAGAAGATGACCCTGGAATTTGGGTAAAAAAGAGACTGGGCGAGGAGAAGGAGCCCCCAGTAAAGAGGTAGAAATGGAAATTGTGGTTGGAAGGTTAAAATTAAGGTTGAAAGTTGATGGTTGTAAAATGGGTGTCGATAATTGAGGTTGAAAGTTGGTGGTGGGGATGGTTGTGTCCATTAGGACTGCCTACGTATTCACGTGGGTGAAATCAAACCAGATCGTAGTTCTAAGGTTTGGTTAATTTTATTTGGGTGTTGTGGTTGTATCCTTCTTGTGTAAGAAAGGACTGCCTACGTATCCACCTGAAGAGGTGAAATCAAACCAGATTGTAGTACAGGTGTGTGCCTAAGCTATGTTGTCAAGGTATTAATGTGCATGGGTCAGGAGGGTAATATTCCTTTGGTGACTCAAAGAATCGATTTGAGATGACTCCCTCTGATCATAGACCAAAGAGGTATAACTAATTTTTTTAAAACTTTCCTTGTCATGTGAGCGCACTCGAAAGTGGACCCAAAGGATGGATATGAGTTCGTCCTGTTCTACGTAGCAAAGTATTTGAAGACTCTGTGCCTGGGTCAAGGTGAAATTGGATTGGATATTTGGAATATGGGGATCGGAAATAAAAGGCTTTAATGAGCAAATCTCTGGAGCTCTGATTTTGTGGAGTTAAGGCTTTATGGGGTTATAGCTTGTAATTGTTGGAGCCGGTGTCCTCCAGTTAGTGCGGATAACGTTATTGCACGTACACTTGTACGGACAAGTGGGAGCTTGTTGGGGCTGGTGTCCTCCACAGTTAGTGCAATGACATATAAATCTCTAAAATGATTAAAGGGTATACTTTTGTATTATTATCAGTTGGTCCACGTTTATCAATAACGGTTGGCTTGCTAGATAAGTTTGACGTTATTGTCATACAGATGGCGGTGATCAACTGGTCCCTAAAAGTCACACCTATAGGATACGTTTGAGAGATGTGACGGTATGAAAATACAGTCATGTTGATGCCCAATATGACTAAGCGATTAGTCAGAGTTATTGACTAATAATTAGTCAAACGCGATGTTGAGATATTTATTTAATACGGATTAAATAATACTGGCTAAGGTGAATTAAGCGGTTAATTCGTAAATTGAATATAAACGGTTATATTTAATTAATGTATATTGAATTAATTAATTATACAATATTGTCAATGTCGGACAAGTATTAATATGTCGACTGTTTCATGTTACTAGTCGATATTTTAATATCCGATATAGGATGACGATTTATAATTAAAACCCGTCATATACATTTTAGCAAAACGAGTCGGACCACGAGTTAAATAAGGAGAAAGTGGAAAGCCCACTCCCCCCTTGAGCTCACGGTTTGGCCGAGAATAACAAAAGGAGAGTCCCTCTCTCCTTTTGACCTAATCATTTTCATTTGAAAGAAAATTAGGGTTTTGGAGCATTTTTCTCTAAAAATTCTAGATCTCACATCAGAAAACTCACAAAAAGCTCTCTCAATATTGCAAGGCAATCAGAGAGCAATTTCTAGCACAAGGGGCATAGTCTGAGACGATCTTGGGTGCAACAATTAGGAGGAAATCTACATTGATTTCTGTTCTTAGGCCGATTTGCATAGGACCCGAGGTTGATTCTTATTCTTTTATCGTTTTCTCTTGTTTTTCGTTTATGACAATTAATCACATGATAAATTACGTTATAGTCCTTAATTTTAAGGGGTTTTATACGGATATTACCCTACAGTAATATGGCTTAGAAATGGAGTCTCTTGGCTTGATGTAGCCTGAGCACATAAAGGTAGGTTAAAATGACGTGGGATCAAGTTTCCATGTCTTGGCCCTAAAGGATGGGTATACTCGACGAGCTTGAGAGGATTCTCAAAATTCCTAACTATCTACCTATAACGGTCTCGAGAAGGACTTAGGGTGTGTGATGTGTGATGTGTGAAAGGCTAAGCGAGGGTGCTAGGTGACCATCTTCATCGGCGTCTTGATTCTATATAGAATTCAGCATTATTTCGTTCAGCATTTGATTTCATACCCGTTCTTGAACATATCTCAGCTTTTGCTCAGATTCTTGATTCAGGTTTTTGAAGATAACTTTGATTTTGGATATCGACATTGCTTAATTGAGCCTCGTTCTTTTGACTCTTTTGTCTTGGATTACGGGTATAAATGCGGCTTTGGATATTGACACCAGTTTCTCTTGATTGAGCCTTTGTCTGTGATCATGGTTCGTTTTGTCTTGGATATGCTTACTACCATGGATTTGGGTCAGACTAGCACCTTTGGTGTGAAATGGGTTGGTATTTAGTAAACAGGTTGTTTATTGTGGGGAATGGGCTTGCCTTCCGTCATGGATTGTTAACAAGGGAGATGGTCTGGATTCGTCCTAGAATCTTTTGAGATAGGCTCGTCCTAAACTGGGGTATAGCGAGGTTTCTATTGCCAGACATGGAATAGGTAAGAAAAGAAGACGGAGTTTCAGGCCCTCTACAACTTAGAATGGAACATCATTTAAGTGTACTCACATCAACTTGCCATGCGTTGTTCGTTTTAAAATGTCTCAAATCAGTTGTTGTTGTCACAGGAAACAGGTAAAGGAAAAGATAGGGTAGAATATGTGGATTGAAAAGTGTACTTTTATTTAAATGAATAATAAATAAATAGACTCGAGAAGACATGTGACTCGTGGGACAACCCCCAGGTTGTCACTAGAAATGGAAATGGATACGAAAAAAGATACTAGAAAAATTATGGGATAGAAAGTCTAAGACTCCGACTCGGACTCGGACTTTGACACGATCTTAGATCCAGACGCGTAATCATCGGCCCATGGTCGAACATTTATTCTTCTGGCAACTAGCTTCGGCATCTGATTTTGAGCATTCACCCATTTGAGCACCTCGTCCTCATCATTGGGAACACTTGAAGGATAACAGTCAAGAAGAGTTTCCTGATAAGTGATATATCCAAGAGGATTGCCTAAACTGCCTTGTGGGTTAAAGGTTGAGAGGGACAATTTCTGTGGACAAGGCCCTCGGGAACTGCGTCCGCGGGATCCACACCTGGCATAATCGACTCGAGGTTCTTTCGAATCGAATTAAGACCAATTAGAGTCGCCACCAAGTTTTTTGGGAACTTGGAACCGTTCAAGTCAACTTTACACCTTTCATCGAAAAGCATAAAGCCCATCGACTACGAGTGATTAAAGATAAAGACTTGTACCCTATATCACTCGATTTGAATGACTCTCGTAATCCAATGGTATTTAGACGGATCCACAAACCATAGATCTTGAGTAAGGGGTGAGGGTACGTGTTGGGAAGCCCATAAGGACACCCAACCCCGCCCGTCGATAACGGCCTCTACTAAGTCAAGTGTCGGATTTCAAACAAGGTCATAGCTACGTACGATGTATGATATGCAAACGTTGTTTTAACCCTATCATGTGACAACAATTTCTATGTCGTTTTAGATGCAACTAAACTAACTTTGTCAAAGTTGTAATTTAGCATGTGGGTTGATTGATCTAACAACATGTAAAGCAAACAAACAAGGCTTAAGGGGGAATGGGGGAGCCGTTGGGATCTACCTATTACAAACCAGGCATTTCATGCCGACACAACGATAAATAAATTACAACTCGATCTAATTACAATTGCTACATACAACTCAAAACACGACACAAAACACACGGCCATTGGGCCTTGAAAACCGTGCACAAGGGGGAGGTGACTCACGGCCTACATGACACACGGCCTTGGGTCACTCCTCGTATTGCGTGCTCTCACTTAATCTCATCGAATTAGACATAGGGCTACGCACCAAAGCATGCATTAGCATAAACCGGGCCATGTTGCTTTCGACAACATGCGGTTTACTACGCTCCTACAAGCATTGGGGAACAACCGTCTAACCAAACAAGACCAAGGTTTTTGAAAAGGTTTTGACTCAATAAAAGAAAGCTAACTTGAAAAAAATACAACTCGATAACAAACGATAAAATACAAACAATGAAACAACGAGGAAACAAACGGTATAAAAACAAAACGAGAAAGGTAAATAAAACGGCCACCCCACGGCCCAAACCAACGGCCACCCTCACGGCCAAGACAAGGCCAACCTAGTTCCTAAGTTAGATTCATTGATTAGATCGAGTGATTGCGAAAAGGGATAGGAAACAAGTTAGAAAACGAGTTAAAAACGATGTCGATTGATTGTCGCGCAAGGGTGCATTCTACACGGCCTAAAGGGTCTAATTAGGTCAAATTCGCTAATTAATTTAACTCATCGAGTGTCAATAAGAAGGTGCTAATCACGCACTCTTATACTAGCGAGAAATTAGGTGAAAGAGAGAGATGCATTCAATTAATTACAGAATCGTCGATTGATTTTATAACTTACGTCGAAGCCACCTATCGTGTCTAATTAGGTTATTAAATTAAATTAACGTTATTTAAATATGTCATAGGTTAACAATCAGAGGTTAAACTAACATACAACGGGTCCTAGGGTATGTCGATTTGGCCGAAACAACAAGGGGGTCAAAAGCGAAGAACGAAGTTAGACAATTGTTTTATTTATGCCCTACCTTGAACACGAGGATATGTAAATGAGACGGGGGTGTACGACCGACAGAAGTAGCGGTTTCTTTTCCCATCTCAAGTCAACGCGGGTGTTCGTGGTGGTACTTTAACTCATACTCGGACTAACTAGTTTCATAGTTAATTAAAACAAACGATAAACAAAACGAAAAAACAAACAAAAAAAGACAATAAAAAAGCATAAAAAAACGAAATAAAAAGAGAAAAGAGAAGAGGATTTGATGCACCTCAACCTACATGTATCGTTGACACCGTCTTGGGTCGTAATCGATGGTAGATTTTATCTCGAGAGGCCGTCGTCGACGAAGAACAAAGCAAACACGGGTTTTGGAAAGTTTCTGGACAGCGATTTTAAAACAGTGATATCTCCCTCGTTTCACGACGAAAATTCGATTCGAAAGATGTTTTGGAAACTAGAAAGAGAGGAGAACAAGGATCTTAAAGCAACCCCTGCTCGATTTGGGTTAATGGGCACGAAAAACGAGCACAAACAGAACTGGACAGACAAGAAGAAACCGCGAAAACAGAGTGTTATTTCACTCTGTTTTTCGAGGGATTTCGTGTACTCTCAAGGGCAATTTGGCTCGTAATTCTTTGTCTAATGTGTATATGGATGTTATGTGGTTAATTAGGAACAAGAAACTCGAATTTTTATGGAGTTTTGATGGAGGAACGAAAGGGTTTTCGAAGAGGACACACAAACAGTTTCAGTTTGTGTGTCGGTTTTGTTTAGGGTTTTTGAAGGATGTTTAGGGTTTGTTTCTGAGGTTTAAAGCTTGTATGTGATGCTTGGATGTATGGAGGACTTAGAGGAATGATTGTATGGTGGAGGGGTGGTATTTATAGGGAGTTAAAGTAGGTTAAAAGAGAGGAGGAGGCAGTCGGGCTCAATCCCGTATGGCTGCTGTCCATCGGTTTTTGTGAGGGTTTGAGGGGGGTTTTCTTGGTGATTAAGCTAGGATAATATGGGTAGGATACTAGGGTATGGGTTAGGGTTAATGGGTACGGGTCTTGGTAGTGTTTGGAGCGGGTTTGGGCTCGGGAATTAGCTCGCAAAAACAGGGGGCTCGGTTTATGCGTGGGCTGCTTGTGAGGGGTTTGGGACGAGAATTTGGGCTGCTTGTGAGGGGGTTCGAACATGGGTTGATGGGTATTGGTCTAGGTGGGTTAATGTACTCGAGATTCGTGCCAATTTGCAAAGGAAACGGGCTTAAAAACCGAGCTAAAATCGAGCTCAAAACACACGGTTAAAAACGAGTTCTTCGCTTTTAAAGTCGATTTTTCAAATCAATTAATAAATTAAAATAAATGACTTTTCAAATCAAATATACTCATAAAATGATTTTTCAAATCAATTATTTATTTTATTTTCAATAAAATAAACTTGGGAAAATAAATTCAAAATAAAATAAAATAAATTGAATTTACCTAAAAAACCATAATTTAAATATCATTCAAATTAACAAAATGAACTCACTAAAAAACATTAAATTAAATATCATTTAAAATAATAAAATGAATTCCCTTTAAAAAAAACATTAATTTAAATATCATTTAAATTAATAAAATACTTCATCGACGACGCCCATTCTACCTCGTAAAACGAGCTCCAAATAATGACAATGACAACTAAAGAATACATGTGTCCTATCATCATCGGGTGTTTGTCGGGTTCTCTATAAATTCCAATATCGACGGATACGGGTATCTACAGAGCCCCCACTTTGACTGAGGCTTGGACAAGGCGAAAGTCAAAGTATACCCCAGGTCCCTTTCGACCTGAGGATTCTTCGGGTCGTTTATAGTCCATTAGACTTGCGTATATAAGCTCGCCAGCCATAAGAAGAGATCATACCTGAAACTTCGTTGGGGATTAACTCTTGCTTCATGTTGCGTCGAATTATCATCGTTGGTCATCGACCATAAATTGCATATATGGTGGATTGAGCCTTATCCTTAGGCGCCTACGTATCCGTTTCTGACGGAATCAAACCCGCGTCGTAGTTCGGCAACTGCTGACACCTGCCCAAAGTTTATCATCTGCTGGCATTTGTCCAAAATTCATCATCTGTTGACACTTGCCCAAAATTTATCATCTGCTGGCAGGTGCCAAAATGGGACGGGACTTTCCGAGGAGGTTGCCGCCACTTTCATCATTTGCTTTCAGCTAAGGAATTCCTCCATTTCATACTCTTGTATTGAATTGAATTCTTGGTGGATGTCATCCTTTACATCTTGATAATGGTCTCAAGCCAACGGCTTCGAGCCCCCATTCTGAATGGCTCTAAAGTCGAAGACTTTAGAGCCCCCAGTTGAAGCATATCCTGCTATATTTGAAGCACAAAAAAAAAATGTACGAGCAATAATTATCACATAAGCATATTTGGATCATCGATCTTGAAATTGGATTATTTGAAATCTTTGGGTCATCGACCTGAAAATTGAATTTGAAAATTTTGAATGATTGGGTCATCGACCCGAAAATTGAATTTGAAAATGTTGAATGATTGGGTCATCGACCCGAAAATTGAATTTGAAAATGTTGAATGATTGGGTCATCGACCCGAATTTCGAATTTGAAAATGTTGAATGATTGGGTCATCGACCCGAATTTCGAATTTGTCATCATTTAGAAAATTGGGCCATCGGCCCTTCAAAAATAGAATTTTGAATTTTTGAATTTCGAAGGATTGGATCATCGACCCACAAGGATTCCAATACTTGGATCATCTATCCACAATTCGCAAAAAGTTTTTGGAATTTTGGGAATTTTGAAATTTGAAATTTTTGAAATCGAACCTTGATGGGTGAGCATGAAATATGACTTAGACACTCTGTATGACTCGTAAACCACGTGGGCGTAGCCCGCTACCGTAAAACAAAAAGGAAAATAAAACCGTAAGTGTGCACGGGCTTTAATTCAAATATTAACTTGTTGGGGGTAGAAATGTAAATAGGCCATTCTGGCGCCCAAAAGATGGCAAATGGGAATCACAAGGTCGTCGGACTTGCGACGGAGATATCGTATGGCATGGGCGTGCTCCCTAGGGCACATGGGAATCAAGATCACTTGGCATTGACAAGGTGGATTAAACTCACAGAGCAACAACATTGGCTTCGCCCGACACTAAACACAGACTGATCTTATGAAAGCACTTAGGCATCACACATCACTCTTGTTGGGAACATTCTGCCACTCTTCTCCTCGCCTCCTTTCTTTTCAGCGAGTATTCATCATTTCTTGCCACCGCCTTCTTTCTTTTCAGCGGGCTTTTACTATTTTTCTTCCACGCCTTCTTTCTTTTCAGCGGGTTTTTCATATTTTCTGTTCCCAACAAAAACCCACATCTATTTGACTGAGCATCTTTGCCTACACTGTTAGATAAAGCTCATTCTGAGACTTGATACTATTCATCTGAACCTATATCCTTATCCTAGCTTACATCGAGTACTAAGACCAACTCAAACAAAGGTGGCTTCATTTGGACTTGGTTAAAACCCGTAAGAAACCGACAAGATGACAACTTGGATGATGGGTGGATTGAATCCCTTATTCTGAAGGACTGCCTACGTATTCGCGTGGAGCGAAATCAAATCCGACGTAGTTCGATCAAGGTGCATAAACATGGCATTTTGATTGTGTGTACACACTCAAAGGTTTCACCTAAGGTATCATGTCGTATCCCATTCTAGCCTGTAAGGTACCGTTAAATCCCGTGTCTGGGGTTAGGTGTAAAAGGCTTGGATCTTTTGGGATGTGGAGCTTGGTAATAACAAGTTGGAATGGTTAACCATCATTCTGAAGGTTTGTTTTGTGGTGCTAAGGCCAAGGGCTATGGCTGCTGATGTGGTTGGAATGGGTGTCTCGGGTTTGATGAACCACGAGTGCAAATGGGTTGAAAAATGATGTGGGTTCAAATTTCCATGTCTAGACCCTAAAGGCAGGGTGTAACAACACAAGCGAAATGATTCTCAAAATTCCTGAGTATCCCCTTGTAACTGTCTCAGGAAGGACTTAGGGGTAAAGAGGTTACTACTTAAGCTTTTGGGCTTCGCCCATTGAACTTTAACTATGGGTACTTGACTTGACTTATGGCTTCCGTAACTTCGACATTCAACCAAAAAGCATTCCGCAATAACTTCAACATCTTTTTTTTCTCTTTTCTTTTTTCTTTCATCTTTTTTCATTTTTCTTTTTTTCATTTTTTTCATTTTTCTCTTTGAAAATGATCTTCTATTCATTCTCTTAGTCATAAATGGATACACCTTGAAAACTGGGCTTCGCCAACTAATTTGGGTAGGAACTAACAATTCCTTGTTAGAACGGGTTGATATCTTCTCTCTTCGAGATGGGATGATTTTGTTGGGGAAAAGGCTTGCCTTCCATCATCGATAGGGGAAACAAGGAGCTAGTCCGGGTTTGTCATAGAATCATCTAAAGGCTTGTGTCAAGCATAGGTTTTGATGTAGGTTTTCTACCGCCAGACATGGAATAGGTAAAGGAATCAAACACAGGATCCTAGTGTACCTTACATTTTGAAACGGGACATATTTCTACCCCAGGGATGCCTTTGAGTGTGTTGTGCATTTTATCATACTTTCAGAATGATTGAGGATTGGAAACAAGACAAATTTGGAAACGAAACTGCGACTTTTATTGGAATGACAAATGCTTAATAGACTCGAAGGAACGATTCCTAGGACACACCCTAGGTCATCGCGGAACAAACGACTCAACTTCAGGAAAAGAAAGTCCTAGACTCGACTCGACTAAAATAAGAAAACAGATCCCGACTCATAATTTCAAATCTGGTCATGAGCTTTCCCTTGTTCAACTGTCAGCTTAGATGCTCGGTTCTAGTCCTTGATCCCTTTGATGGTCTGCCTCCATCCCGAGGTAGTCCTCTGAGGATCTACGCCAGTGATGAAGGTTGGTGAATCGAAATGTCTTTTATTAACTTCGTTAATAAGAGGAGTACATTCTGGAGCAAGACTCCCGACTTGAATTTCATTCTTCGGGTTTGGCAAGAATTCAAAGCAGTCCACAAGAATTTTCCCGATAAACACCCCTTTCAAGTGACATGGGTGGATAAGATGGGAATAATCGACATTGTCTTCGACAGAAACAAAGTTGGTGTGATCGCCAAATGGATTGGTGATATTATTGGGCTTTATGGCTGGGATTGGGAGTGTTCCATTCTCAATCATGTCTTGGATTTCGTGCTTCAGTCGATAGAACCTTTCAGTATCATGACCTTTCCCTTGATGAAAGGCACAATAGGCATTTGGTTTATACCATTTACCTTGTTGATCAGCGGGAGGGTCCGGAGTTGGACCAATAGGCTTCAGCTTTCCTTGGGCTATGAGCCTTTGGAGAGCGTATGTATAAGTGCATCCGATATCGGTGAATGCCCTAGGTGTTTGGCGCTGCGACTTCTTCGATTGCCCTTCTAAGAGATTGATGGCTTCATCAATATGGGTCGTTGCTGGGGCCTTGGCCTTAGACGATGAGGCCCCTTGGTACCCTTTCGGCTTTTCAGCCTCTGCCCTTATGACATCATCTTCTACCTTTATCCCGATTCTTATCAATTCTTTGAAAGAGCCAAAATTCTGGTATTTCAGAGCATTGCGGTAAATAGGTCGTAGATTCTTTACGAACTTATCTACCATTTCAACTTCATCAGGCTTCTTGGCTAATTTCACGCTTTCAGCTCGCCATCTTGTAAGGAATTCAAAAAGCCTTCTTTGTCTTTCTCGTGTCATCACCTCCAATGTTCTTATGTTGGTTTGAATCTCGACATTATCAAAGATAGTGCTTGCAGAACTCCACCGTAATATCTTCGAAAGTGGGGAAGTTCTTAAGGTCAAGATTGTAGAACCACGCCTTCGGTGTTTATCCGAGAGATTGAGCGAAAATTTCGAGAGAGCATGTCACAGTACTCCCTTTAGTGATAAGTACCCCTTATAGGCCTTAACATGGTGAACCGGATCTTCTGTGCCCTTAAACTTTGGGATATCGTGAGTACCATGTTTGTGGGCAACTTATCTGAATCGGGGCATATGCCCTAGCATTTTCGTAGTGGATGTTCTTTCCTAGGAGAGTTTGAGACGATCTTCAATGAATTTGAACCGTTTCTCCGGATCGATCAGGTGGGGTAGATGAAGAGGAATCTTCACCCAGCTTGGATTCGATCGCATCCATTCTGGTCATCATGAGGTTCACGGCCTCAGTGAGTTTGTTAACAGCATCTTCCATTGCTTGACGTCGGGTTTTTGGCGGCCTTTCTACAAGAAAACCCCGTACTGAGTCAATATTTAAAGTAAAAGCCCCTGCACACTTAAGGACTCGACCCCAACTTGACTCAAACAAAGACTCGACTTGAGATTGATTAAACAAGGGTTCGACTCACGGTTTGATTTAGACATCGGTTCATTTTAGACTCGACAAAACGTCATGACTCAAACTGTCATAACTCGATTCTAAACTGGACTTGGTGTGACTAAACCCGTGATTGGGCTAACACAGCCCATGGGTTCGAGTGAAAACGTCCTAAAGGGCCTAGCTTGGACGTTTTTTTGTGGACTATCCTGGACCAAAAGGTCGACCAACATGACTCGAAGCCCAAGAGGTGAGCTTGGGTGACCCAACAAGGTCGTGTTCTAGACTCTTAGGACGAAACACACCCGGCCTAACACGGCCATGACCCGGACACGACTCGACGCATTTCATGCTTGGTTGAGGTTCGAGAAACATTTTGGATTGATTTTGAAAAACGAAGGATTGATGAGATTTGAAATGGGCAGCATGCCGGCTATAAAAGCTCATTTTGGCCGAAATTTCTAGTCCTATTTGGGCAGCATTCCGCGTATTTTTAAAACCATGCTAGTTTGAAAGTAAGTTGTTCAAAAGTTTGGTTTTGAAAAGGACATGGGAAATTTCGAAAAAGACTCGGGAAAACAAAATGCACATTGTCATTCTCATGTTATAAGGATGTATGCTCCTAGACATCTCTAAGTCTCGGCAAGTCTTCTATAAGAAGGTCTATGCCCTCCATCCTTTTGCGGTCTTATAGAGCAAGGTGTCTTAAGGTAAAGTACCTAGAAGATCGTCCCCACCATCAAGAACCACGCGAGGTGAAGTGGAAGCGAGCAATGTGCAGCTTCCTGGCATAGTGGGACGTCGCCCCCCACGCATCACGAAGAAACGCTGGGACGGCCCGGGCAAGTCCTTAAGGGTTTATGCATGAATCGTAGCACTATGAGTAATGTTTTACTTTCCAACACTTTCTTTTCAAGTTTCACCTCGGAGGAAAAGACCCTAGAAACACAGTGTAACTAGTCCTCTTTTCCCCAATGGAGTCGCCAAATGGACAAGGCCCTCGAACCTGCGTCCCGCGGGATCCACACTGCATAATCGACTCGAGGTTCTTTCGAATCGAATTAAGACCAATTAGAGTCGCCACCAAGTTTTTTGGGAACTTGGAACCGTTCAAGTCAACTTTACACCTTTCATCGAAAAGCATAAAGCCCATCGACTACGAGTGATTAAAGATAAAGACTTGTACCCTATATCACTCGATTTGAATGACTCTCGTAATCCAATGGTATTTAGACGGATCCACAAACCATAGATCTTGAGTAAGGGTGAGGGTACGTGTTGGGAAGCCCATAAGGACACCCAACCCCGCCCGTCGATAACGGCCTCTACTAAGTCAAGTGTCGGATTTCAAACAAGGTCATAGCTACGTACGATGTATGATATGCAAACGTTGTTTTAACCCTATCATGTGACAACAATTTCTATGTCGTTTTAGATGCAACTAAACTAACTTTGTCAAAGTTGTAATTTAGCATGTGGGTTGATTGATCTAACAACATGTAAAGCAAACAAACAAGGCTTAAGGGGGAATGGGGAGCCGTTGGGATCTACCTATTACAAACCAGGCATTTCATGCCGACACAACGATAAATAAATTACAACTCGATCTAATTACAATTGCTACATACAACTCAAAACACGACACAAAACACACGGCCATTGGGCCTTGAAAACCGTGCACAAGGGGGAGGTGACTCACGGCCTACATGACACACGGCCTTGGGTCACTCCTCGTATTGCGTGCTCTCACTTAATCTCATCGAATTAGACATAGGGCTACGCACCAAAGCATGCATTAGCATAAACCGGGCCATGTTGCTTTCGACAACATGCGGTTTACTACGCTCCTACAAGCATTGGGGAACAACCGTCTAACCAAACAAGACCAAGGTTTTTGAAAAGGTTTTGACTCAATAAAAGAAAGCTAACTTGAAAAAAATACAACTCGATAACAAACGATAAAATACAAACAATGAAACAACGAGGAAACAAACGGTATAAAAACAAAACGAGAAAGGTAAATAAAACGGCCACCCCACGGCCCAAACCAACGGCCACCCTCATGGCCAAGACAAGGCCAACCTAGTTCCTAAGTTAGATTCATTGATTAGATCGAGTGATTGCGAAAAGGGATAGGAAACAAGTTAGAAAACGAGTTAAAAACGATGTCGATTGATTGTCGCGCAAGGGTGCATTCTACACGGCCTAAAGGGTCTAATTAGGTCAAATTCGCTAATTAATTTAACTCATCGAGTGTCAATAAGAAGGTGCTAATCACGCACTCTTATACTAGCGAGAAATTAGGTGAAAGAGAGAGATGCATTCAATTAATTACAGAATCGTCGATTGATTTTATAACTTACGTCGAAGCCACCTATCGTGTCTAATTAGGTTATTAAATTAAATTAACGTTATCTAAATATGTCATAGGTTAACAATCAGAGGTTAAACTAACATACAACGGGTCCTAGGGTATGTCGATTTGGCCGAAACAACAAGGGGGTCAAAAGCGAAGAACGAAGTTAGACAATTGTTTTATTTATGCCCTACCTTGAACACGAGGATATGTAAATGAGACGGGGGTGTACGACCGACAGAAGTAGCGGTTTCTTTTCCCATCTCAAGTCAACGCGGGTGTTCGTGGTGGTACTTTAACTCATACTCGGACTAACTAGTTTCATAGTTAATTAAAACAAACGATAAACAAAACGAAAAAACAAACAAAAAAAGACAATAAAAAAAGCATAAAAAAACGAAATAAAAAGAGAAAAGAGAAGGGGATTTGATGCACCCTCAACCTACATGTATCGTTGACACCGTCTTGGGTCGTAATCGATGGTAGATTTTATCTCGAGAGGCCGTCGTCGACGAAGAACAAAGCAAACACGGGTTTTGGAAAGTTTCTGGACAGCGATTTTAAAACAGTGATATCTCCCTCGTTTCACGACGAAAATTCGATTCGAAAGATGTTTTGGAAACTAGAAAGAGAGGAGAACAAGGATCTTAAAGCAACCCCTGCTCGATTTGGGTTAATGAGCACGAAAAACGAGCACAAACAGAACTGGACAGACAAGAAGAAACCGCGAAAACAGAGTGTTATTTCACTCTGTTTTTCGAGGGATTTCGTGTACTCTCAAGGGCAATTTGGCTCGTAATTCTTTGTCTAATGTGTATATGGATGTTATGTAGTTAATTAGGAACAAGAAACTCGAATTTTTATGGAGTTTTGATGGAGGAACGAAAGGGTTTTCGAAGAGGACACACAAACAGTTTCAGTTTGTGTGTCGGTTTTGTTTAGGGTTTTTGAAGGATGTTTAGGGTTTGTTTCTGAGGTTTAAAGCTTGTATGTGATGCTTGGATGTATGGAGGACTTAGAGGAATGATTGTATGGTGGAGGGGTGGTATTTATAAGGAGTTAAAGTAGGTTAAAAGGGAGGAGGAGGCAGTCGGGCTCAATCCCGTATGGCTGCTGTCCATCGGTTTTTGTGAGGGTTTGAGGGGGGTTTTCTTGGTGATTAAGCTAGGATAATATGGGTAGGATACTAGGGTATGGGTTAGGGTTAATGGGTACGGGTCTTGGTAGTGTTTGGAGCGGGTTTGGGCTCGGGAATTAGCTCGCAAAAACAGGGGGCTCGGTTTATGCGTGGGCTGCTTGTGAGGGGTTTGGGACGAGAATTTGGGCTGCTTGTGAGGGGGTTCGAACATGGGTTGATGGGTATTGGTCTAGGTGGGTTAATGTACTCGAGATTCGTGCCAATTCGCAAAGGAAACGGGCTTAAAAACCGAGCTAAAATCGAGCTCAAAACACACGGTTAAAAACGAGTTCTTCGCTTTTAAAGTCGATTTTTCAAATCAATTAATAAATTAAAATAAATGACTTTTCAAATCAAATATACTCATAAAATTATTTTTCAAATCAATTATTTATTTTATTTTCAATAAAATAAACTTGGGAAAATAAATTCAAAATAAAATAAAATAAATTGAATTTACCTAAAAAACCATAATTTAAATATCATTCAAATTAACAAAATGAACTCACTAAAAAACATTAAATTAAATATCATTTAAAATAATAAAATGAATTCCCTTTAAAAAAACATTAATTTAAATATCATTTAAATTAATAAAATACTTCATCGACGACGCCCATTCTACCTCGTAAAACGAGCTCCAAATAATGACAATGACAACTAAAGAATACATGTGTCCTATCATCATCGGGTGTTTGTCGGGTTCTCTATAAATTCCAATATCGACGGATACGGGTATCTACAATTTCCCACTTTCAATCATATCTTGTATCACATGTTTGAGCTTATGGCACATCTTAGTATTGTGTCCTTTGCCATTGTGATACTGGCAATGGGCATTACTATCCCAGAATCTAGACTTCTTTTCTGGATCTGGTGTAGGACCGATAAGCTTCAACATTCGTTGCTCCATGAGTCTTTGAAGGGCATCGGTGAATATAATACCAATGTTGGTAAATTTCCTAGGAGCTGTATCCTTCTTGTCGAAAGCCTTTGTGAATGATCTTGGAGAGTTGTTAGGTCTCTTTGACGAAGGCTCCATGAGGTTGCCTTTGTTGATTTTGATTCCTGGATGGGAAGAACTAGGAATAGATTGCTCACTTTTTGCTTTCTTCTTAGGACTGTCAGGTTGAGGGTTTGTTTGGATACTTTTCATCTTGAGAGGCTGGGCCTCAAGCTTCTTACCCATTTCAGCTAATTGGCCCTCTCTGTTGGAAAGCCGAGAGTTTAGATTATCAATGGCTCCCTCTATCTTGGAAAATTTATTGTTGAAGGCAATGGAAAGCATGAGCATTCCACTTTTGATATTGTCGTCTTCAAGGACATTGATCTCTTCGCTATCATGAGGAGCGAGGAGGTGAGAACAGTCTAGGAATGATTCTTCATGGTCATGTTTAATGATATTAGACCCAAGAGGGCCGATCTTCTTAGATTGCTTGACGGATGGTGGCACAGGAAGCTTGCCCTCTTCGATCATATCTTGAATAATATGCTTTAAACAAAAGCATTCCTCCGTATCATGTCCCCTACCTCGATGGTACTGACAATATGAATTGCCCTTCTACCTAGACAATATCTTTTCAGGATCTGGGGTTGGCCCAATTAGATGAAATTTTCCCTGGTAAACCAATCTTCGATGGTGGCCTGAAGCTTAATGACTGCAGTACTTAGTTCTTCGACGACGACAGATAATCGTCCTTGATCATTTTCATTGAAAATCACAGAATTCCTACCGAGAAGAAAAATAACGCGCGTTACAACTTGATTCGACATAGGATCACGCATACTAAGGCGACAAACAAGGGGTATATGAAAGAAAATATATAAGGACGAGACGAGATAACTGGACTCTTGACTTGTGAATTCATGAAATGTCGTGAGCGACTTCTCGTGTTTGGACTCACGGTGTTTGACTTTAATTTTCGACTCGAGTGTTGATTTTAACGGAGTGACCCTTATATGGTTGACCTTATTGACGGGGTTGATGACACGTGTTGATTCTAAGACGTGTGTTTAAGACAGACTTGACTCGAGGTTTGGGTATGTGTGTACCCGAACGTGACACTAGGAGAATTCGGTGTGTTGACTCGAGTGTGTGAGTCGAGGTGTCAGAAATGTTTAGATCCTAACTGAATTGAGGTAGGGGTCCAAAATGACGGCGTGACACCTTAGGACCTGACTTGAATTTGAAAAGACCCAAAATGTAAAGGAAGACGGGTTTATGACTCGATAGAGTTCCGACTAGGACATAGTCGGTTTGGATTTTGACTCTAACTTAGCCCAATTGAATTTACATATTTACATTTATATGGTTTGAAAGTATTTTGATTTAAAACGTTTTTGGTTTTTTTTGTTTTGGACTTTTTTTTTATTTTGTTTTGGGAAATTACGAAGGATTTTATTTATGGAGAATTTAAAATTGACTTGAATTTTGATAATGGAATTTTACAGAAAGTGATTTTTGAAAAGAAATGGATTTTACATTTACAGAAAATTGGACATTATTTGATTTACAAAATGGATTTTTGAAAAGTTTTTTTTTTTTTTGTTTGTTGGAAAATTGAAATTCGAAAATTGGAAAAAAAACGGCATTATCTGGTTTACAAATGTGACATTTGAAAGGTTTGAAAATGAATTTTATTTACATTGACATTATTTTGTTTATAGATGAGGAATTTAGACACGTGACGGATTTGGAAAACACATATAATGTACACATACAAACAGGCATTATAACAGTATGCTGAGTGCATTTAAAAGGTTTTGGCTTAAAAGGTGGGTTGCCATACCAAGCAATCAAACCCTGGTCAGTAAGGTCGGTTCCTAGTCCATTTCCTCGAGTAGTGAAAGCCCTTGATACAAACATGAGTATGTACCACGGTATGGTTGACGTCAATCGCTATCTATCCTTAGGCCCAGATAAGAATTTGGACCGTCCAGACGGGACGATTGGTCGAATGGGTTGGGTTAAGCCTAGGAAGGCCAGATGAAACGGCCTAAGAAGGTCGAGTTATGAAAATCGACAACTGTCTCGTATAAACTATTCCCTAACCTTGTTCAAGTTTCACCCTGGGTAACACGTAAGTATATCATCCCCAGCGGAGTTGCCAAACTGTGGACATGGGCCACCCACGGCGCGCGCGAAAGGGATTGAATAAGCGTGCATTTGTGGAGTCGCCACCAATTTTTATGGGAAATTGGAATCGTTCGAATACCTTGTGCCATGTCAAGACACAAAGTAATGACATGAACACTAAGAACTCGTTACCCTTAGCATTCTATGCCTAGAATGACTCTCGTGGATGCCAATGAACACGGATGTTCACAGAGATCTGGAGTAAGGGGTGAGGGTACGTATTAGGAAGCTCTCTAATTCGAACACTTAATCCCGCCCGCCTCGATAGCGGCCTCTACTAATGATTACGGAAGTCGTTCATAGTCGATATGTCGTCGATTATATGCATGCAATGCAACAAACACGGATTAATCCTAGCATGTTAGATTAGACTATGTCGGTGAACACATAATTTACCAAACAATTTGGTCAAAGTTGGAAGTTGGGTTAATTACATGCGAAAACCAAGTAAATAAATCATACATAAATAATAACGAATAAGTGAATACAATAATTAAAATTACAATAATTACAAAGGATTATTTGATCTACGTCAGAAGCACGCTCAAAACGGGATTTCAAAGAAGAAAATAGAAGAAAGAATAAAAGTATGAAAATACGACAGATTAGAGGTGATAATACGATTAATAATTGATTAATTACGTAGTTAGGAGCTACGTCGAGGCGAGAAAGAGTTCAGGGACACAAACCAATCCATAACAGGCGCAGCATCTGCTGCGTCCTCTGGAAGAGGCGCAACATTCCCTACGCCTCTTTCTCCCAGTTGGGCTCTATCTGTGAAGTCAGAACCGCAGATTGTTAATGTTCGTTGGTAAATTTAAGGTCGATTATTGATATTAGACTCAAGTAAAAGTGATTTAATTAATTATATACATTTGTAACCGTCATAAAACGAATGAAAGGTGATAATTTACAGTGGTTTAACATGATTAATTTTGATACGACGTCGGAAATATAAAAAAAAAAAACAAACTTGAACTTGAAAACGAAATCAAATTTGATAAACTGAAATCAAATAAAGAAAAAGTATGTACAAAAGACGAATTCCAGAGAATCGATAAGAGAAAAATCAAACTTCTAAAAATTCGGGTTTGAATAAGATGACGAAAACCCGCAAATATTGAATTATAAGGGATTTATGTCGAATTAAACATTATAATTTGAAAAGAATTAATAAAAACATGATTATATGTTGAAACGAAACAAAAGAAACGAAAGAGACAAGAAAACGGAAAATTGCAAAAGATCAAGGAAGAAGAAGAAGAGCATGAGCAGCGGCAGCCTCGGGAAGAGGTGCAGCATGCACTGCGACTCTTCGAAGAGGCGCAGCTGCTGCTGCGTTTCTTCTCGATGTCAGATCTCCGCTGTTTTGTAAATACGGTTTTAAAAGGTGGTTTTTAAGACGGTTTTGAGCGTGCTGTTGATATAAACCTTACATTAATGATACAAAATAAAGGTACTATAAAATAAAATACATTAAATAAAATTGGGATTTTACACCCTCATACTTACATGTTAGCGTCGCGAGATTTAACTAAATCGGTTTTTAGTGGTAACTCGACTCGATCTATGCAAATATGAAAGTGCCCTTGAAAAAGGAATTTAAAAGATCGATTTAATTAATTGTGTAGTGGTCAAATTGGTCGGTCATGCAAACGTGACTGGTACTCAGAATGATCTGAGCTTACGTGGTCGATTGATCAAGCACGTAAGCACCGAAAGCGAAGAGTGTGGTCTAGAATGCAAAGAGAGAAGAGAAGGGCGGACACTCGCATGAAAAATATGTGAGGCGAAGGCCTCTATTTATACTAATCACACGGAGGAATTATGGTAAGAATAGGATACGGAAAGAAAGATCCGGAAACAACCGACTTAGGTTGAAACACGGAAACTTGGACAAAAAGAAAGCCCTGAGAAAAGGCGTAGCAGGGTGCTGCGACCCTTGGAAGAGGCGCAGTACTTACTGCGTCCTTTCTCGGGAGTATTCTTCTGCGCGAAAAAGCACGTTTGACAGTCTGTCGTATTTTAGGCATAACTTTCTCTACAGAACTCGGATTAAGGTGATTTTGGTGGCGTTGGAAATCTAAGAGAAAGATCTAGAACTTTCCATGAAATAGGCCAGACCCAAAAAAGTCGTTATCACCTCGTAAAACGGGCCTAAATATCGGGTTGTCATTTTAGCTAAATGAAATGCACATTTTGTAATATAAACTTTAAGTTTAGCCCAAAGAAATGACATGGGACTCAAAATGAGATATACTCATAATATTTTATGATATCCTAACCTTAGGTAGACAAGCACATTGCTTTTTGACTCGGAATTTGACGGTTTTAGACCCGGACTCCAAATGAACTCTAATTATTGCCAAAACAACCGTAATGACACCTAGATGACAAATAAAGGGTATAAAAGAGTGTATGAGTTCCCTTTTATTAACCGATTTACAAAATGTCATAAAATCGCGACATATGCTAGACATGCGGCCCAATCATCACTTTGGGTGTTTGGCGGGAGGTGCAGAAACGAGGTGTCTACAATATGATCTCAAGCAACGAATTTTGTTTGATCATGACGTAGTTTTTTACGAGCATCTGTTTCCTTTTGTCGACATTAATACTGTGGATAAACACGAAAATATGCAAATATACCTTCCTGAAACACCTACAATCATTGAAACCGTGGACCACAACCAAGAGGGTATGAGAACACAGGAAGGGAGGATATCTTAAACGAGGGGAGCGAATGTAAGTAAAGAAGGGAATGAAAGCGCTTGAAATAGAGGAAAAAGTGACAGGGCAGACGGAGGAGAAAGTGATCGTGTAGGTGAATAGGTTGGCTGTGGTGCTTGTGAAAAATTCGAGCCATATTGGAAGAAAGATTACATTTGCAAGTCAACCCGGATTATAGACTCCATGACGAATGCTCACTTAGTCCGATCAACCTCCCCAAAAAAAGGTACTCGTTATCCTATAGCAAATTATGTCACAACCGAATGTTTTTCTATTAATCACAGGAAGTTTTTGGCAAATGTGTATGCTGTCCAAGAGCCACGAAATTACTCAGAGGCAGCGCGTAAAGAAGAATGGCGACAAGCCATGGCCAAAGAAATTGAGGCACTAGAAGTGAATGGTACATGGAAAGTCGTAGATTTGCCAAAGAGGAAGAGACCTATTGGTTGTAGATGGGTTTACAAAGTGAAGCATAAAGCGGATGACACAATTGAGTGATATAAAGCAAGGTTGGTAGCACAAGGTTACACTCAAGTTGAGGGGATCGATTTCCATGAAACTTTTGCTCCCGTCACTAAAATGACGAGTGTACGGTGCCTATTAGCTGTGGCAGAGACGAAGGGATGGATGATTGCTCAATTGGATGTAAATAACGCTTTCCTCCACGGAGATTTAAACGAGGAAGTATATATGCGGATGCCACCCGGTTTTGAAAGCAATGGTTCAAACAAAGCATGCAAGCTTTTGAAATCGTTATATGGTTTAAAGCAAGCTTCTAGAAATTTGTTTGCAAAGCTAACAAATTCCCAAGGTATGGTTTCGTGCAATCATTAGCCGATTATTTGTTGTTTACTTACAATAAAAATAGAGTTTTTATTACATTATTGGTATATGTTGATGACATGATTGTCTAAAGTATTAACGAAGTAGTTAGTGACCGCCTTAAAACCTTCCTTGACCAAGTTTTGGAATTAAAGACTTCGGGAGACTCAAGTACTTCTTGGGCATGGAAGTAGCTACTGGTTTGAAGGGATTGCTCCTTAGCCAATGTAAGTATGCATTGGATATAGTGAAGGAAGCGGCAATGGAAGGATCTAAACCGATTAACACTCTCATTCAACCAAACCATAGACTAGCATTGGTAGAAGGACGTGTTTTGAATGACCCAATGAAGTACCGAAGATTGGTAGGTCGTCTTATCTACTTGACTATAACACGGCCTGATTTAGTGTATGTCGTACATATTTTGTCACAATTTGTGCATGCCCCGAGACAAGAGCATTTAGATGCGGTGTATAGGGTGATGCATTATATGAAAGGCAATCCGGGAAAGAGAATTGTAATAGACCGAAATTGTGACTTGACTTTGCGAGAATATTCGGATTCAAATTATGCAAGTTGTCCATTGTCAAGAAGATCAATAAAAGGGTATTATGTTGCACTTGGAAGCTCACCCATCTCCTGGAAGGCTCGATAGCGAACAACGATAACAAGGTCAACGACTGAAGCAGAGTACCGAGCCCTGGCATACCAAGTGCTCCAACTTGAGGAGGAGTATTGGATGATTATGTTATGCTTTCGTAAATATCCAAGATATCGTCATATATTCTAGTTTATAATATCTCGGTTAAATATGTAAATTTATTATTAGTTTCCACTTTGTTCTCGTTCCTTTTGATCTGTTTCTTCATACTCCGTTGATCTTTTATATTTTCTTTTCATTTACTTTTTCACAATCCCTAAGATGTAACATGGACCGTATTTTTCGACATGTAAATGTCACTTTTTTTGTCGAAATTAGAATTTTGTGAAATTAATATTTTGACAATGGTTGTCAATTATGATGTTTTTAATTAGTTTAAATTATTCTTGATTTAATTTTAATGATAATTATATACATATATATTTTCAATTTGTTGAATTAATTTGTTTTTTTTTATGAAAACGGTGGAAAATGAGAGATACGGTGAATTACAAACATTAGGGACAAAGTTGAAAAAGTCGGGAAAAATCTATGACGCAAACTAATTTATCGACGAAGTTTATATACTCTAATACAATAGTTTGCGAAAAGAATTTGCACCAAAAAAAAATAGTTTGCGAAAAGAATTAGTGGTGGTCAAACTTGCGAACCTTGTCGGGCTTGTATCGGGGGACTCGAAACCCGCCGGGATAGGGGACAGGTCGGGTCAGGCTTTTTGTGAGCCGGGCAAAAAGTAATCCGGGGGGCGGACTTCGGGCGAATCTGGGTTTGGGGCAGGCCGAGTTTAATATTATGGACCCGGAACCAGCCTGTGATCGGGGTTGGGTCAGACCGGATCACCCCTTATGTTTGACTAGCCCTGAAAAGAATACATGGGTTGAGGTTTTTGTGATACTTTGAAGTCCTAAGTTATGAGAGTAGATTAGATGGGGCTGAAGAGCAAAGAAGAGGCCAAGGATGGATGTAAAGTTGTAAACTATGTGGGCCAATAGCCCAATATGGCAGACTGGGCCCAGTATGGCCCAATACAAATAAAGAAGTGTTGTAGTTTACCGGCAAATAGAGACTTTGCCTGCCATGTCGCATTTCTCCCCATCAACTAGCATGTGCATTTCCAACTATTTTCCTGTTTTTTATTCTCTTGTTTCTATCCATTCTATTTATTGCTCGTCTAATTTTCATTTTCTAGACTGCTCTTATTCTCTCTTTTTGCAACTTTAATAAAATGCCTCATGTTGGCATATTTAGTAAAAAGAAACTTGAATAATCATTTAGTTGACAGCTTTGCCACTTTAAAATGAGGTATTGGAAAAATGGAAGTTTTTATGCTTGTCTAAAATCAGTTGATTTACCTTTTCACATGAATCGTTAACTCCTCTTCAATGGAGAGATTTGATTACCTAGACAACTAGACCCTTACATTATTGAAAACTCCTGTATTCAATTTATATATGTCAGCCAAAAAACTTTTAAACAATTCACATGAATTATCTGATTAGGTATGTATCAAATTCATGGGAATTTCATTCCCCGATGATAACCAAACGACAAGACATATGCTCACGTACTATGTTATAAAACTTCATTTATCAAAGCTGTTTTATTTTGACGAATATAATCAACATATCGGGGATAAATATAGCTATTTTTATGTCTAGGTTAGAAAGATCGTGGATAGACATTATCTTTGTGATTAATACTAGAATTTTCAGTATTTTAATCTTCTCCATTATTTACGTTTTTATGTTTTTGCAACGAATATGATAATGAAACAAAAAAAACCAACAAAATCTAGCTATTTTATATAGAGTATAAACTCAGCATATACCTTAGAAGTATATGTCATCGATCATAGTCATACCATACCGGATTCCTGGTTCTCTCTGCCTATTCCTACACCACTCCTTCATTGCTACATACGTCTTTTGTTATATTCCATCTTTGGACCTTTCTTTCGACGATGAGATAAAAAAAAAAAAAAAAAAACAATGAGATATATATCCCGTACACTGATATATTCTACGGCCTTGACTTGTATCCTAATCAGGGCCGTCCCTGTCATTTTGGGGGCCCTGTGCGAAACTGAAAAAATGGGCCCCTAGTATAAATATACCTATGTTAATATATAAATATAAATTACTCGCCCTATTTCAATTACGGAGTATTTGTTTGCCTTGACCTCAAAAAGAAAGAAAAAAGCAAGTTGGAAAAATGAAGCAATAATTGTAACAAATATTAGAACAAATTTGATTAAAAATAAAAGAGCTTATGCACCCAACTCATATATGATAAATTAAAGTTTTGCTATTTAAATATCAAGAAGAGTTCATTGACATCTTGGTTAAACTACTACCAATGTCATAAGGTTGCGCGGGTTTGATCCTCATTAACTTTCGCTGTTGAGTGGAATCGAACCCTAGTTGTTCAGAGTGCAAGGGTTAACTACTACCGTTGAGACACTGACAGTATGTTGATTTTGAAGCGAAATATTAACCATATATAACTGTACTCAGTAATTTGGACTCATATTGGGCCCCCCAAAATTGGGGGCCCTGTGCGACCGCACGGGTTGCCCACCCCCAGGGCCGGCCCTGATCCTAATATGATACGCCCCCGTCCCCGGTTATTTATTTAATTTAAGTTTTGCGGGTAAGAACATAGCAAAGGCATTATTGTCACAACAAAATTGAGAGACGGAAAATAATTTGTGAGATATTTTTGGAACGATAAGAACATTAGAAAATAATAAAGAGCGAGAACAAGAAAGAAGAGTCAAAGAACCGGTGTGAGTTATGGTGAGAGGAGAGCCATCTCCGATGAGGAGATCATCGGGACCTTCATACGAGTGATGAATGGACGGGGTGTTGAGGTCATCGGTGATGTGATGGGATGCACCACTATCAACAACCCAAGAACGCGGTGGCTGATTATTGGAGTGAGTGGCGGTGTTGGCTTGGGGACGAGGGCCTCTGTTTTGACGAGTAGGGAAGACAATATTCGAATATAGCTTTTGCAACAGAGGACAATAAGAAGCAACATGGCCGACTTCATCACAGAAGTGGCAACGGCCACGATAGGGTTTCGAATAGGACTGAGTTTGACCCGTGGATGGCTGAGTGGAGCGATTGTTATTGTGCTGATTATTATTGTGATAGGCAGGCTTTGATTGGTATTGGTAGGATCGATTATTGTGATAATTGTGGTTGTTGTGTGGAGGGCGAGAGTGAGAGTCAATGTGAGTAGAGGGTGGAAAGGCAGTGGTGTCGGGTGGAGTTTGTTTAACACGGAGTTCATGCTGAATCAGCTTTTCGTGAAGAGCTTCAAAAGAAATCGGAGTATCGCGGGCACGAACATGTTCATGACAGAACAATACTTAGTTTGATTGAGGCCATTAAGAATTTTGTTGGTGATGTCATCGATGTCCATCGGATGCTCGAGTTGAGCAAGGTCATCAGTGCAAGCTTTGATATAGGTCATATATTCAGTGATGCTCATATTATCGGTGTGAGATATGCTTTCAAGACGGTCTTTGATTTGTAGACGCTGTCCACGAGAGGAATCGGCAAAAGTCTTGGTGAGGGTGGTCCAAGCCTCATGAGAGGTATTGACATTGACAATAAGACCGTGATAGGCGACGAGAGGGTACCCGTAAGGGCACAAAGGATAAGTTGATCTTGGCGATACCAAGTGGAGTGAGTGGGTTGGATTGAACGTTGGCTCGGTTCTTTGGGCGGCACACAAATTAAATGATGATAGTTTTAGGAGGTTCGGGGTTGGTGCCATCAAGATAGGAAAAGAGTTGTAATCCATGCATGATGGCATGGATTTGGAAACGCCATTGTCGAAATGTCATCGTATCCTTGAGTTGGATACAATTAGGAAGGGTAACGAGGGTAAGAGGGGAGTTGGGTTCGGCTGCATTGGCAAGTTGAAGGTGATTGTTGGCCATGACGGAATGAGGGAAAGGAAACGGATGACTGAGAGACGTAAACAAGGAACAATACCGGGAAATCGTTTATGATCGTGAGGATCGAAAGGCTCCGATACCATGTAAAGAATTGAAGTATATTATATTGAAAGTGTTAATTACAGGAGTAACATAAGTAGCTATTTATATACAATTGCAAGGCTAGGGTTAGGCTAAACTACTAAACTAATAACACTAGTCTAAAGGCTAAAACTTAGAAAGATAATATTAACAAACTGTAGACTAGGAGAGGAACGTGGGGTCAAGTATTGACTTGGTTGTTATGCTGCGTTTTGCTTGGCTCAATTGTAACAACTTTAGACGATATTTTATCCTTAACAATAAGCTCAGAAAAATACACATATTCTCAAAAACAAATAAAGTCTGAGATAATAGTCGTAATACATCCGATGTATGTTCCTTTTTCCCGCCTATGAGGCTCACTTAGCAAGCACTACATAAATATTCTTTCAGCAAGTTTGGTGAAGAATATTTTTTTCAATGAATTTTGTTTCAAAGTGGGTTATTTTGGTTTGTAACAATAAGACGGAATTTTGTAACCATTTTATAGCCAAATGTGACTACTATTGAAAAACAAGTAAAACCGCTTATCATAAGCTGTAACACTAGCTATACCATTGTTGTTACATTTAACCATAAAATGGTCACATATGTGATATACCCGTCTGGAGCTTCTGACGAAAAGTGGCCGTCTGAAACAAGAATTTGCGATTTTTTTGGCCTGGTTTACATTTTTCATGTACATTTGTTTTGGCCTTGTTAAGTGCTCTCTCCCCGTCCCGGTCATTTATTTATGTTTAGTTTTGGCAAAAAAGACTAAGGAAAGAGGAATGCATTAATAATTAGGGGCAATAACAATTGTTAGAGTTCCACACATCATTAATTATGAAACTTCTTATTTCTCCTCAAAGGTAAAAGTTTCATACTTTCTATGTGGTCCACCTTTTCCTCTCCTTTTCTTAACATGAAATTGGCTTCTTATTTTAGAAATCGGTTTTATATAAGGAGCTCCTTAATTTGTACCTCAATGGTACGTTAAGGAGAACTTATTTGTTGTCATTGTTATTGCCCTTAGATGGGAAGTGGACCAAATTGAGTTTGGAGGTCGGATCAAGTTGCCCATCAAAGACAATCCTAAAATAAAACACAAAGGTACATGTTGTAACGAAGGCGTCCCGTACTCAATAGTTAATTGATTAGGGTGATAAGAACAAATAATAGCGAATAATATATAAAGTGACACACAGATATATGTGGTTCATCAGTAAAATAACTGGCTACGTCCACCCTGAAGGAGAGCAAAATTCACTATTGTGGAGATAATAGTACAACAGCAGACTGGTATACACGCGCTCAATATGAGTCAAAAGTATACCCTATTCTACCAACAAAATAGTAATCTCAAAAAGACAAAAGAGACTACCTAAACGAGATGAAGGACAAACGATCTTGAGGCCAGCAAGATCCGAACACTCCTTCAATCTCCAAAGACAGAAGAACGCCAATCTACTTGAGCCCGGAACAAACTGAAGCTTCCTCTCCGGAGGGAACCTCACATATCGACTCTCATAAGATTGTGCTCACAAATACTATCTCCACCTCCTTAATTAACCTAGACTAATATAAGGGTCTTTATATAGATTTATTCCACCTAAAATAAGAGAACTAGTCTAATTAGGAAACAAAAACAAAGACAATTAAGAAATTAATAAACTAATTTCCTAAAACAAATACACCCGAAACTCACGTACTAAACTTAATTAGCTTAACAAGGTTAACTAGAAAAGTCTATGTGGGACCTACCCACACTAAATTTCCAAGAACCACAAATAGCCAAGTCATTTTGTACATAGAGACCAAGGTAGCAAGAACCATAACGCATGCGATCACCACCAGATTGATGTTCGACCCGCATATGTTGCTACCATTTTAAATGCTTCTTGTCTTTTGTTCTCGACACAAATTCAAGACACAAATTCATAACAGTACACAATTAACCGAAACTCTCTAAAATAAAATAAATAAATAAATAACCGGCACAAAGAGAGTAAGGGATTGACCTATAGCAAGGTGAAGGCATTTTAAAAAGAATTATTAAGGTACTCAATTAATGATAATAATCAAATGAACTTATGAACATGTCCACTTAGTGGCTCCAAAGTCAGCCTAACTTTTTATCAGTATTGGTGGATTTAATTATGCTTAATTACAATTATTCGAAAAAGATAATCCAGCTTTACCTTGATTAATACCTCTCATATCTATTCTTGCCACCTTACAAGAAACATATCCTAAAAATTGATCATGTTTTTTGTCTTCATTCTTCACAAGTCTTAAATGTTTAGAAATTAAGAACTTGGTTCCACGATCACCAACAATTCTAGTTAGACTTGAGCAGCGTCTTAAAATAAATGGAGACCCAGTACGACATAGGAAAATGAGGCCCCAAATATAAATGCACAAGTATATTATAATTCGATGTTTATATTGAATTTCATTAATAAAAGTTTGTATTTCGGTGACCAAAAGCGGAGGCCCGGTTCCCATGTCGTGGTTGCCCGTGGCCTTAGACACCCCTAGTTACTCCCTCCATCTCAACAATTTGTTTATCTTTAGACTAGTATAGAGCCCGTACAAATACACGGTATTTTAGATTGTCATGTGTAGAGAACTTAATAATTAGAACTAATAATAATATATAAATGAACTTGTGAGTTTTATTTTTAACTATCTACAATTTTTTTTTTTGGTCAATCGAAGCGCACACTTAGTCGCATTACAATATAGGGGAGGGGGGGATTCGAACTTGGGACCTATTATCCACAATACCTCCGTCTTAACCACTAGACTAAAACATTTTCGGTAACTATCTACAATTGTTAAGGTGTAAAAATACTAAGAATCTAAATAGAGTGAATTTTACATTTTTACTCGGAATAAGTTTATCATTAAAAAATAAGATTTTTAGTTTAATTACAAAAACTTATGCTTATTTTTACGCATTTGAAGCATATAACTATTTTTGTAATTTTTGTTACAACATACGGAGTAACAATTTAAACGTAGTAAAAAATTTAAAGAATAAAAAAAGTGAAACACACACTGATTTTAATAATATGAGTAAAATCTGCATATATTTTAAATATAATATTTACGATATTTAAAATACATATATTGAACTAATGAGAAAATAATGAATAAAATACATTTGACCCAACTATAAAAGTTGCCGTGTTTAATGAGATATTGTGACACATAAAGTCTATATATTAGGTCCAATACATATCTAGATAAAGTTAGGCCAATTGCTAGCTAAAAGAATTAAGGCGGAAAAATTTTCAGTTTTCTTATTCTTTTAGTATAAGGGGATGAAATACTTTTCACATAGAATAAATAGAGTTAATAAATGAATAAAACGAAACAAGTATATAATTTACAAACACAAACTTTCTTTTATAATGAGTTACAAAGACAGTGGAATATATACAAGATGAAAGATTTAAACTTACGACCTAATATGTAAAACACATTATACGTTTTCATAATGTATTCGACCAACCTTTAGGCTAAGATTTTGAGACATCTTCGAAAGAAAAAGTACCCTTAATTTATAAGAAAGGTGAGAAAACGTTTTGTAAACGATAATATTTCGAACAATTATACTAATTATGTATTAATTGTATCATCTGCATAATAAGAATGCAATTTCGTGAATCGATAATCGGATTACTATTTTACATTTTATAGTACAACCGAAGTTTATAAATAAATAAACAATCTCAAATAGTAATTTAGCTCATACCTAAAAAGGCCTTAGAATTACTAGCTTTCCACTATATATACATTGCCTCATTGCCAGCCTTTCATTTATAGTAAAAGATATAATCCGTATAGATATGTTCCATGACTATTACTTATATTGTACGCAATTTTTATGTCCTCATAAATTTAATTTCAAAACTTTTCCCATTTTGTTGTTAAATTAATTTGTCCACTTGAAATACTCCTTTGATCTCTTTGTTGCTGATACACAATAAGTCCTACATGACCACCTCCATGCTTATTTGCCATAGCATTCCTTGCTTTTAATCGATCGAGAATTTCGATATACTTTTGGATCCTCATAACCTTCAAAGACAAAATAATTAACTCATATTAATTACATAATCGTGAAAAAGATACGATACCAAGTATTAAGATGATCATTAATTGTCACACGTAAGATCAACCCATTAACCATATATATATTGGAGTATATTATTGTTTTACCCGGAAACATATGAATTTGGGTTGGTCGATCTCATTTGTATGTAAAACCCTTCTCATACAGGAGTTCTAATATGACGATAACTTTGAACATTTGGAATTAATGTCATTGTCCTAACCTAAATTTTATTATGGGAATTTAAAACAAAAAAAAGATTTGGGTTTTAAAAGACTGTTACAAAGGTCCATGATTATGTGTTGATAAAAAGCATTATATATTTGTACCATAATTATGATTTATATTAATTGGGTGTGAAAGCCGTCCAAAGTTAAGAGTTAAGACGGCCTTAAACAGGAATTGGCGAAAATTGTTTGATTACTATTGATACCTGCATTTTCCTTTTCAGCTTTACATCTCCATCAGCTACAATGCCATCCAATTTAATCATTTGAGCCATTAATAACTCAATTAAAGTCACCAATTCCTTCTCTGCCACTTTTCCCCCTTTACAAATTACTGATTCCATTGATGTCACCTTTATAATCAAACAAGGTAAACTAATTAACTCATTAAGAAAACATGATAAACATGCACTAATAATTAATAAATAAAATAATTTCAAAATGCAAATGATAAAAAAAAAAAAAAAAAAAAAAAAAAAGTTCTCAAGAAGCTAAGCTACATACCTTAGAAACAAGTTTATCAACTTCCATGGTGACTTCTGTCACTGATCTTAGAGCCCTTTCCATGTTAGAATTACGTCGAGCTTCAAGAAATCGGTTTTCTTGACTAATTATGTCTTCAACAAGGGTAATCCTTGATCCATGTTTTACACCACAAACATCAAGAAATGATCTTGATTCCCTTTCCTTGTCTTTGAAGAAAAGTTTTTGATCTTGAGGGTTTAGTCTTGTTGGTTGAGCTAACATTTTCTTCAATTCCCCTACCATCAAAGAACATCAATCATATCAGCCTAACTGGTATACAGTGTATAACAACCTTATAATAATACTGATAACGAAAAATGAGGTGAACAAACATTACAAGATCGTGTTTGAATACATACCGAAACTTGCATGAGAATTGATGTGGATTTCATGGTAAGAAGATCCATATTTCACTAAGACTTTGATCATGGGAATTGGAATTGAAGGGTAATTTTTATTGGAATCCAAATTCCTTTTTTGGACTAACATTCCTCCTGGCCTCATTTCCCATAATAGACCTTCCATTTTACCATCACCAACATTATTTTTGTTTGTTTTTTTCATCTTCTAATAATAATAAATTCAATAAATGTTCTTTCCTACTCCGTATTAAATAAACGGTAATGATAAATACAGCCCTTATTAAAATTATCCGGATTTATGCAAAGTTTTTAGAGAGAAAAAAATGTGTTGTTTTTGGGAAAGGGGTGATTATGCTTTGGAGATAAAGACAAGCATTAAACTCTTATAGGAAATAGAGTGTATGTGGAGGTAGAGAATGAAGAAAGAAAAGGGAAGAATTCAATGAATGACTTTATAAAGGTAGCTAGCTAAGTTGTATTTATATGTAATTTGAAAAATAAAGCAAAATTTATTATAATATTGTATGAGAAAAATAATAATTCATGAGAGTATATAAATCACATGATTGGGTAGAAAGCAAAAGAGTGTATAGTTTTTATATGTTTGAAAGGATTGTATTTGAAATAATAGGTTGAGTTGTAGGCCCGTGAATATTGTAGGAAACACGATATTGCATATTCTAATCTCTTATTATTTGTTCACATGTTTTCTCATTAGGATCAATGAGTACGTCAATGTAGATCCTTAGTTAGGTTAATCGTTGTATTTAAATATTACGTACTCTGTAATACGTATGTTTTGAATAACGACTTAAAAACCTTGAATCATTTTAGGTGTATATTGGAAGGATTCGTTAAGTTATAGCCTACAAACTATATAAACTATTTTAACGAGTCGTTATTAGACACCATATAAAGAAGAATTTTTTTCCAAAATGGGGTTTTCTCACAAACTAATTAACGAAATAGGTCGACTTTCAAAGTTATTACCCAAAATGGGTCCACGTAGGATCGGATTCAACGAAGCTGGGTAAGAAACCAAGTCGCTCACCGGGTAGACGATTTAAAGTCAAACCGCCGATGAGCCGGACAAATGACTTTGTTCTCAACGTATATTCAACACAAGACACCCTTTGTTTCCCCTCATTCAACACACTCACCAAATCGCCAGGGGAAAGCGACTGACTTCAATTCGCTCCCTCACACCGAGCGATTTGATTCTGAGGGGTGAAATTTTGTTCAAGTTAAGGCTTTTATTGTGGACTATGAAATCGGCGAGGAGGAAGGCGATTTGAGTCCAAATCACGACTCGATGCGACTTTCCTTGAAGTAGTATAATGAGGTTTGGTTGGCATAAAGTGACATTTTGGATATGGTCGTTGTCCCCTTAAGCGATTGAATATGGCTGAATATGCCTTCGGTGATGACGTGGGCCCCCATTTTTTAAATAACTTTGAAAGTCGACCTATTTTGTTAATTAGTTTGTGAGAAAACCCCATTTCGGAAAAAAATTCATATAAAGAAACATAGTAGTGCGACGGATTAGCTACAACCTGCGACATGTAGTTTTGATCTGGTTTGGAAAGTTTGAGGTTTGGTTGGGATGCGGCAACGGAATCAAGATTTTTTAGTTAGTTGTCGGAAAGTATGGATGCCGGCAGCAAGTAAAACGTTGGTGTGAGACCGTGTGGGGTAATGATTAAAATGTTTTAGTTGTTGTAGTCGTAGACAGTACGTAGACTGATATCGTCTCGTGTTTCATTTTGGTAAATACACGCATTGTTTCTTTTTACGGGATTTATATGAGAATGAAGCTTCGTATACCTCCCAAAAAGATTAATAAAATACGGAGTACTAGTACTTAAGAAAGGGCTTCAACGAGGAAAATTGTTCTTTGTTTAGGGAAGGCGTGTCAAGGGTTGACCAACATCTATAATTAAGCCACAAGTCAACAACCCAATTCATTGACCAAAATATCTGTAACATCCAATAAAATTATGCAGCTTTTAAATTCTAAATTCAATTTACATATTTCTAGCTTTATCAATGTATTTCCTGCCATATAAATAAAAGTCATAAGCTTCCGATTTCAATTTCTTCTTTACAGGCATCCGCTCCGCTTGATTTAATTTTTTCAGACTTATGGACATCTCCTATTATTTCGCCCGACTCATTCAAGTAGTATGTTGTGTTTGTCGATCATTTTAGTCATTACATATGGCTCTACCCACTCAAACAGAAATCCGACACTGCCTCTACGTTCATCAAATTCCGAGCTATTATCGAAAAATTCTTTAATAAGCCGATTCGTCAATTTTATTCTGACAATGGTGGGGAATTCATTAAACTTACTCAATATCTCCACACTAACGAAATCAATTTTCTCACTCCCCCTCCCCACACTTCGAAGCATAATGGTTTTGCCGAGAGACATCATCGTCACATTGTCGAGACCGGTCTCTCGTTACTTACACATGCTCAACTTCCGACTTCGTTCTGGCCTTACGCCTTTTCCACTGCCACTTATCTTATTAATCGTCTTCCCACCTCCATTCTTCAAAATAAATCCCCTTATTCCGTTTTATTTAATAAAGACCCGAATATTCAGAAATTACATAGCTTTGGTTGTCTTTGTTTCCCTTGGTTACGACTAGAGGTGGCAAACAATGACACGACACGAAAATACGACACGAACCCGACACGAAATTAACGGGTTTGGGTTGAGACTTAATGAGCCATTTATGTAAGTGGGTCGACACGAACAAGACACGATGTTTAATTGGGTTGGGTTAGGGTTGACCTTTCTAAACACGAACCCGACACGAATAACCTGTTTACTAAAGTAATCGTAATTTTTCTTGATCTTCCATCGCATAAATATACTTAAACTTTCAAAATATGGACGTGACACGAAAACCCGACACGAACCCGACACGAAATTAACGGGTTAGGGTTGAGGCCTTATGACCCATTTATGTAAGTGGGTCGACACGAACACGACACGAGATTTAATTGGGTCGGGTTTGGGTTGGAGGAATTGTGACCCGTTTACATGTGACACGAACACGAACCCGACACGACCCGATCTGTTGCCGGGTTTAGTTACGACCATATATGCATCATAAACTCAACCCACGATCCATTCAATGCATTTTCCTTGGATATTCTCAAACTCAAAGTGCCTACTTATGTGTTGATCCCCTTACTTCTCGAGTCTACACATCCCGACATGTTCAATTTCTTGATGACAATTTTCCCCACTCTGACATTCTAAAACTATCTCATGCCCCTTCCTCTATGACTTCCTCTGAATGGTGCTCTTTGACCATACCCATCGTTCCTTCCTCGATACCCTCCTCAGCCACCACAACCCCTGCCTCCTCTTCTAATCCCTCGGTCTCCTCCTCCCCCTCCACCACTTCTTCCCCAACCGCTGCTACTGACCCCACTCCCTTTGTTTCTGTTCCTCCTCCTCACCATGTCACCCGTCTATCAAATAACATCATCCGTAAACCGAATCCGAAATATACGAAACTCTCTACTATCCCTTCCACCTATGTTACCCCTAATACAATCAAGCAAGCCCTAGTCGACCCACGATGGAGAGCCGCTATGCAGGCCGAACACGATGCTCTTCTTCGTAATTCCACCTGGACCCTTGTTCCTCCAGACCAAGCTCACAATGTTATAGGGTGTAAATGGGTGTTCCGCATAAAATATAATCCGGATGGTTCCCTAAAACAGCATAAGGCTCGCCTTGTTGCCAAAGGATTCCATCAACGACACGGTCTTAACTACTCCGAGACCTTTAGTCCCGTCATTAAACCTACCACCATCCGTCTCATACTTTCGCTTGCTATCTCTAACGATTGGGTCATGCGCCAAATTGACATTAATAATGCCTTTCTTCAAGGAACTTTAACTGAGTCCGTCTACATGGTTCAACTCCCGGGTTTTATCCATACCGATACTCCCAATCACGTTTGTAAACTGAGCAAAGCTATTTACGGCCTGAAACTGGCTCCCCGTGCTTTGTATACGGAATTGAAAAAATATTTCATCTCCTATGGTTTTCGCAATTCCGTATCCGATTCGTCACTTTTTATTTATGGTTCCGCTAACGCTCGTCTGTTTGCTCTTGTGTATGTTGATGACATAATTATTAAAGGTCCTGATTCTACAACGGTGTCTCTCTTTATCGAGGCTATCTCAGCTCGTTTTTCGCTAAAGGATTTAGGTCCTCTCTCTTATTTTCTAGGCATGGAGGTCACCCCTACATCATCGGGTATTCATATCAATCCATCCAAGTATGTCTCTGATATTCTCACTCGTTTCGACATGCTCGATTGTAGTCCGTCTTCAACTCCAATGCTTTCTCACCCGCCGCTTGTCAGACAAGACGCTTTACCCATTGTTGATCCAACTACTTATCGAGCTGCTGTTGGCAGCCTACAGTACCTATCACTTACACGGCCAGACATTGTGTTTTCTGTTAATAAGTTGGCTCAATTTCTTACTCACCCAACTTCTACTCATTGGTGTGCTTTGAAGCGTCTTCTTCGTTTCTTAAAGGGTACAATTCATCATGGTATTCATTTCGCAAAAGCAATTCCTTTAATTTACATGCCTATTGTGATGCTGATTTGGGTGGTTATCATGACGATTATCTATCTACTACTGGTTATGTTGTTTTCGTTGGTCAGCACCCTATTTCATGGTCCTCGAAAAAGCAGCGTGCTATCTCTCGATCTTCTACTGAGGCTGACTTTCGAGCCATTGCAGATACTACTTCGGAGATGCTTTGGTTACAATCGCTCTTATCCGAATTATGCATCTCCTCGTCACGCACTCCAGTTATATTTTGTGAGAATCTTAGTGCTAAAAATTATTCCGCAAATCCTATTTTTCACTCCCGTATTGTAATACTCCGTATTTGTGAGTCTTCGGGTACTCTATCGAGTAGGCCTTACTCTGTCGAGTAAGGGTAAGTTGCGTTTTAGAAAAGTTTCTGACCTGTTGGGTACTCGATCGAGTAACTAGGGTACTCGATCGAGTAAGGGGGTGCTCGATCGAGTACCTTGGGTACTCGATCGAGTAAATGCCTTTACTGAGGAGTTTTTCTCGGGTTTTGTTAATTATGCGATTAAGATATATAACCTTCGTCGTCACTATTCTAAACACTTTTGCAAAACCTAATTCACTGTTAAAGAGAGAAAGCAAGTACGTTCTTAATCCTAATCGCATCGTTAGAAAATCCCGGAGTTTGGAAGGTCGGTTCTCATCGTTGGTTATACCGTTGAGATCCTTGCGTCGTGGGTAAGATCTATGTACCCTTTTTGTTGTCTTTCCTTTGTTTTGGTTAAACCATAATATAGGGATTTGGGGGTTTTTGAGTAGTATGTGATTTGGTAGCATTTGTATGTTGTATGATAGGAGGTTTCGTAGAGGAAGCTTTTGATACGGCGAGAGACCGTCGATAGTGTGCTTTCCGGGTAGGATTTCCTACTCGCATTAGTCCCATAATGGGATAATTGTTGATGTGTTGAGATTGATTGTTTGATATAGTAATTGTATTGTGAGGGTTGTGATTGTGATTGTGATCGTTGTCTATGGTTCTCGAGGCGTGTCCTCGGCTGAGTGAGGTCACTTGCGGGAGTGGCTTCACGCCCTAGTTCAGCCTTCTGTGGAACCCGCCACAGAAGGGATGTGCACATTAATGGACAGGGTTATCGCTCATTATGAGGAGCGGAGATTTGGTGGGTACGGCTGCGGTCCCCCACTGGCAGGGCTGGTCCAGTGGACAGTCGGTGATTGAGATTATTGGAGTTGGTGTGGTTGTGTGTGTGACGATTAAGCTTCATTATCTTATCTTATTGATATATATTGAGTTGTGTGATTAGTATCGACCGGTTGTTGTTTTGTGAACCTGCGGTGATCCATTCGGGGATGGTGAGCAGATATTGAGCAGGTATGAGATGAGTACTGGGATAGCTAGGATTGCCACGATATGATGATAGAAGTCTTCCGCTGTAGCTTAGTAGTTTCTTTACATTTCAGTTAGAACAGTAAACATTCAGTTTGAGAACAAGTATTATACTTTTGGTTTTGGTTTCGAGAATTGTAACCCTTCACTAAGTATTTCTATTTAAACGTTGTTTCTTTATTGTTTATTTGATTATCATTATCTCGGGTAACCGAGATGGTAATATCTTCACACATGAGTGGTCCTGGTAAGGCACTTGGAGTATGGGGGTGTTACAAATGGTATCAGAGCGACGATCCTGAAACCTGTAACCAATGAACCTAATGAACATAGGGAGTCAATTAAAATGAACCCGGGGTAAAGGTTGTAGGAGCTAATGCAAAGGCTTGGGAGACGTCCTGAAGTCGCGAACTCGCCCTACAATTTTGAACCGGTCACATGGGGGGTGTATGTCAAGGTCGTATGTGTTGTTTGGTTAACTTGTGTGTGAATGTGATGAAGTGTGTGTAACTGTTGGAGAAGTAGAAAGCTGAGAATATGAAAGAAAGGTTGATGATATATGTAGACTTGTTGTTGGAATGAGGAACATGATGAATGTTTACAATGTGGCGTTTAATAACATGATATAATGATCTCGTGAATCGTATGAAAAGATGCGTAGCATTACATGTTTAGTTATGTTATAACGTTGGTTTTATAAAGTTTTTAGCATGTTAGCATATGATATAGCATGTGGGTAGCGTTTCTGAGTAGCATGACTCGATCAAGTGGGACTGACTTGATCGGGTGGGTTTTTGACGATTTTGAGTCCAGAATCGTGTTTTTGGGTACTCGATCGAGTACCTCGGGCACTCGATCGAGTAGGGGGTCACTCGATCGACTAGCCTAGCTACTCGGTCGAGTATGTTAGAGATCAGAAAGTCTGTTTGGGGTCTGATGTTGGGGCACTCGATCGAGTATGTTGAGAACTCGATCGAGTAGCCTGTTACTCGATCGAGTGTGTTTGGGAACTCGATCGAGTAGGTTCTGGGCAGCGTGTTTTCGTGTTTTGAGGTTTTAGCGCGTATGTTTATATCCACCCCTTTTCTCGTATAGTTTCAAGATGCCGCCCAAGAAGACTGCTTTGTATGCGAGAGCCGAGCTTATGAACATAGATGGCATCGTTAAGATGTTGGAGCATCAGGATGCTCTCACTGAGGCTTTAAAGACTGTGGGGGAAAGATAAGGATAAGGATAAGGAGAAAGAGGTTGATCACTCTAAAATCAGCCTCTATATAGCGAGGTTTAACCCGAAAGAGTACAAGGGGGTTGGGGAGCCGAACCTTCTTGATAGCTGGCTTAGAGAGATGGAGAACATATTAGATTTGGTTCACTGTCCTGATGAGATGAGAGTGGAACAAGTCTGCGTTCTATCCGAGGGAGGCGGTGGCAAGTGGTGGGATACGGTGAAAGTGAGTGCTAAGGAGATATATACAAACCAAGGTTTACCTGCTATACCTTGGGAGGAGTTTCGTAGGGCTGTGAGAAAGGAGTTCGTACCGGAGCATGTGAGGAGTAAGTTGAGGGAAGAGTTTGTGATTTTAAGATGACCGAGAGATGTCGTGGCCGAGTACTACAGGCGGTTCAATGACAAGTCTAGGTATCTTTGAGGATATGGGTTTGAGTGAGGAGAATTTTGCGTTGAGGTTTGAGAGGGGGTTGACCCCTAAGATTATGGATAAGTTATCCGTGGGAGTCCTTACCGATGTTAAGGAAGCTTATGAGAGGGCCGGAAGAGCCGAGAGGTTGGTGGAGATGGCTCGGAGAGGTCGGTGGTGAGAAAAGGAAGTCCGAGAGCGAGGGTGGTGGCCAATCTAATCACAAGAAAGGCAACCACAATCGCCTAAGGGGTTCTCTTAAGGTCGTGGTTCGATCTTTGGGGCTTCCTTTGGGCGTGGCCATGGAAGTGTTAGTGGTAGTTGGGGAGTGACTGCTATAGCCGTGGGTGGTGTAGGCCACAAGAGACATGAGTGCACAAGTGCACCGGAACTTTCCAGACTCGCGCAGCTATGCGAGCAATAGACCGACTGGGTCATGGCCAAACCGGGGAAGTTAGAGTTACCAGAGTGGAGGCAACCGCAACGGCGGTAATTCTTATCAGAAACCACCAACGAACAACAACAACAATCAAGGGTCGGGTGCTAAGCCGACCACATCAGCCAGTACTGTCCAGGGAGGTGGACAAAAGACCAGTGGAAAGTTATTCATGATGGAGAAGAAAGAAGCTGAGGAGGATGCACACGTTATTACCGGTACTTTTCTTGTCAATGGTATTCATACCTTTGTTTTGTTTGATTCGGGCTTCTCAGTCGTTTGTATCTTCGAGTCATGTTAAACGGTTGGGTTTAAGGGTATATGAGTCTGTCAGTGAGAAAGTTTTTATACCTTCGGGTGAGTCTGTATCTTGTGGGAGGTTATATAGGGATGTACCTATGATAGTTGGGCAAGTTGTTTTCCCTGTAGACTTGCTAGAGTTTCCTTTTGACGGTTTTGAGATGATAGTTGGGATGGATTGGCTGGGAAAGTATAAAGCTAAGATAGACTGTCATCAAAAGAAAGTGTCTTTAAGAGGTCCTAAGGGCGTTAGTGTGTCTTATCGTGGGTTTCTAGTCAAACCCAAAGTTAAGTTGATTGCAGCTGTTACCTTGAAGTCATATCTGAGGAAGGGATGTCCTTTGATATTGTGCCATGTGAGAGATGACCGGATAGAGGGTCCGACAACGATCGATACCAGTGGTGGGAGAGTTTGAGGATGTGTTTCCAGAGGAGATTCCGGGGTTGCCGCCGGGAAGAGAGATAGATTTCACAGTAGAGTTGAAACTAGGTACGTGGCCAATCTCTAAGGCACCGTACCGTATGGGTCCTAAGGAGATGGAGGATCTTAGGAAGCAGTTGGATGATTTGATAGAGAAGGGATACATTAGGCCTAGTGTATCGCTGTGGGGAGCACCAGTTCTTTTTGTGAAGAAGAAAGATGGGAGTCTGAGGTTGTGCATAGACTACAGAGAGCTGAACCGAGTGACGGTGAAGAACAAGTATCCTTTGCCAAGGATAGATGACCTGTTTGATCAGTTGAGTGGTGCATCAGTCTTTTCTAAGATTGATTTGAGATCGGGGTACCATCAAGTAAAGATTAGAGAGGTGGACATACCAAAGACAGCTTTCACGTCGAGGTATGGTCATTATGAGTATGTGGTGATGCCGTTTGGGTTGTCTAATGCACCGGCAGTGTTTATGGATTTGATGAATAAGATCTTTAGACAGTTTTTGGATAAGTTTGTAGTGGTGTTTATCGACGATATCTTAGTCTACTCCAAGACTAAGGAGGAGCATGAGGAGCATCTGAGAATCGTGTTGCAAACTTTGAGGGAGCATGAGTTGTATGCTAAGCTATCCAAGTGTGAGTTCTGGTTAGAGAAAGTTGCTTTTCTGGGGCATGTGATCTCTAAAGATGGGGTAGTTGTGGATCCGGCAAAGATAGAAGTAGTGACAAAGTGGGAAGCACCAAAGAATGTTGCTGAGATCAGGAGTTTTCTGGGTTTAGCTGGGTACTACAGACGGTTCGTGAAAGAATTATCCAAGATAGCTAGTGTAGATACCCGTATCCGTCGATATTGGAATCTATAGAGAACCCGACAAACACCCGATGATGATAGGACACATGTATTCTTTAGTTGTCATTGTCATTATTTGGAGCTCGTTTTACGAGGTAGAATGGGCGTCGTCGATGAAGTATTTTATTAATTTAAATGATATTTAAATTAATGTTTTTTTAGTGAGTTCATTTTATTAATTTAAATGATATTTAAATTAAAGTCTTTTTTAAGGTGATTTCAATTTAATTTATTTTATTTTGAATTTATTTTCCCAAGTTTATTTTATTGAAAATAAAATAAATATTTGATTTGAAAAATCATTTTATGAGTATATTTGATTTGAAAAGTCATTTATTTTAAGGTGTTAATTGATTTGAAAAATCGATTTAAAAATCGAAAAGAACTCGTTTCAACCATACGTTTTTGAGCTCGATTTTAGCTCGGTTTTTGAGCCCGTTTTCTTTACGAGTTGGCACGAATATCGAGTACACTAACCAACCTAAGCCTCTACCCATCCACCCCTGTTCGAACCCCATACCATGGCCCAAATTCTCGTCCCAAATCCCCCACAAACAGCCCGCAACAAACAGCAGCCCCCCCTGTTTTGCAGCTCAATCCCGAGCCCAAAACCCGCTCCAAATACCACCAAAACCCGTGCCCATTAACCCTAACCCATACCCTAGTATCCTACCCATATTACCTTAGCTTAACCACCAAGAAAACCCCTCTCAAACCCTCACAAAAGCTGCTGGACAGCAGCTATGCGTGAACAGGCCCGACTGCCTCTCCTCCCTTTTACCCTACTTTAACTCCCTATAAATACCCACCCTTACCATACATTCATTCCTCTAAGTCCTACATACATCCTACCTTCACTCACAAGCTTTAAACCTCAGAAACAAACCCTAATTGCCTCTCAAAAACCCTCCACAAAACCGACATCCAAACTGAAACAGTTTGTGTGTCCTCTTCGAAAAACAATTCGTTCCTCCTTCAAACCTCCATCAAAACTCGAGTTTCTTGTTCCTAATTAACCATATAACATCCATCTACACATTAGACAAAGATTTACGAGCCAAATTGCCCTTGAGAGTACACGAAATCCCTCGAAAAACAGAGTGTTATACACTCTGTTTTCGCGGTTTTTTCCTGTCTGTCCAGTTCTGTTTGTGCTCGTTTTTCGTGCCCAATAACTTAAAACGAGCAGGGATTTCTTTAAGATCTCTGTTCGACTCTCTTTCTAGTTTTCAAAACATCTTTTAAATTGAATTTTCATCGTGAAACGAGAGAGAAATCGCTGTTTGAAAGTTGCTGTCCAGATTCGATAAAAACGTGTTGTTTGCTTTGTTTCTTCGTCGACGACGGCCTCTCGAGATAAAATCTACCATCGATTACGACCCAAGACGGTGTCAACGATACATGTAGGTTGAGGGTGCATCAAATCCTCTTCTTTCTCCCTTTTATTTCGTTTTTTTATGCTTGTTTTTTATAGTTTGTTTTTGTTTGTTTATCGTTTTTTGTTTATCGATCGTTCTAATTAACTACGAAACTAGTTTAGTCCGAGTATGAGTTAAAGTACCACCATGAACACCCGCGTTGACTTGAGATGGGAAAGAAACCGCTACATCAGTCGGTCGTACACCCCCGTCTCATTTACATATCCTCGTGTTCAAGGTAGGGCATTAATAAAACAAATTCTGACTTCGCTCTTCGCTTTTGACCCCTCTCTTCTCTCGTGTGATTCGACCCACCTTAGGACCCGTCACATGTTAGTATGACCTCTGATTGTTAACATATAACTCATTTAGATGACATTAGATCAATTTGATAACCTAATTAGACACATTAGGGTACATCGACGTAGCTTTAAAAATCAACTAACAATTCTGTAACTTAATTGAATGCATCTCTCTCTCTTTCACATAATTTCTCGCTAGTATAAGAGTGCGTGATTAGCACCTTCTTATTAACACTCGATGAGTTAATTTAATTAGCGAACTTGACCTAATTTGACCCCTTAGGCCGTGTAGAATACACCTTTGCGCGACATCCTTCCAATCGATCAACGTTGTTTCTAACTCGTTTTCTAACTTGTTTCCTATCCCGTTTCGTAATCATCTATCTAACCTAATGAACCTGACCTAGGACCTAGGGTTGGACGTGGCTTTAGGCCGTGAGGCTTGGCCGTGTCCTTTGGTCTTTCTTGTTTCGTTTGTTTTTACATCGTTCGTTCTTTATTTGCTTTATCGCTTGTAATTTATCGTTTGTTAATCGAGTTGTAATTTTCAAGTTAGTTTCCCTTTATCGAGTCAAAACCTCTTTCAAAAACCTTAGTTTTGTTTGGTTAGATGGTTGTGTCCCAATGCATGTAAGAGCGTAGTAAATCGCATGTTGTTTAAAGCAACATGGCTCGGTTTATGCTAATGCATGCTTTGGTGCGTAGCCCTATGTCTAATTCGATGAGATTAAGTGAAAGCACACATTACGAGGAGTCACCCAAGGCCGTGAGTCATGTAGGCCGTGAGCCACCCCTTTGTGCACGCTTTCCTAGGCCGAATTAGCCATGTGTCGTGTACGGTTCTGTATGTAGCAATTGTATTTAGATCGAGTTGTATCTTTAATTTATTGTTGTGTCGGCATGAAATGCTTGGTTTGTAATAGGTAGATCCCAACGGCTCCCCCATTCCCCCTAAGCCTTGTTTGCTTTCGTTTATAAGTTGCTTAGATCAATCAACCCACATGCTAAATTACAACTTTGACAAAGTTAGTTTAGTTGCATCTAAATCGACATAGAAACTTCACATGTTAGGGTTAAAATGATGTTTGCATTTCATATATCGTAGTAGCTATGACCTTGTTTGAACTCCGACACTTGACTTAGTAGAGGTCGTTATCAACGGGCGGGGTTAGGTGTCCTTATGGGCTTCCTAACACGTACCCTCACCCCTTACTCAAGATCTATGGTTTGTGGATCCGTCTAAATACCATTGGATTACAAGAGTCATTCAAATCGAGTGATATAGGGTACAAGTCTTTATCTTTAACCACTCGTAGTCGATTGGCTTTATGCTTTTCGATGAAAGGTGTAAAGTTGACTTGAACGGTTCCAAGTTCCCAAAAAACTTGGTGGCGACTCTAATATGTCTAAATTCGATTCGAAAGAACCTCGAGTCGATTGTGCCTAGTGTGGATCCCGCGGACGCAGTTCCCGAGGGCCTTGTCCACAGCTAGACCTATGACCGCGTTGATGAGGAAAGAGAATAGGTTTCGTTGGGATGAGAGTTGTGAGACGGCGTTCCAAACACTAAAGGAGTGTTTGACCACAGCTCCTGTCTTAGCATTGCCTGAAGGGATCGAGAACTTTGAGGTTTATACAGATGCCTCAAAGAATGGGTTGGGATGTGTGTTGATGCAGAATGGTAAAGTGATTGCCTATGCTTCTAGGCAATTGAAGCCTTATGAGGAGAACTACCCTACTCATGATCTGGAGTTGGGTGCGGTGGTGTTTGCTCTCAAGATTTGGAGACATTACCTTTATGGAGCAATCTTTAAGGTATTTTCTGATCACAAGAGTCTCAAGTACATTTTCACTCAAAAGGAGTTGAACATGAGACAGAGGAGGTGGATGGAGCTGATTGGCGATTATGACATGAAAATTATCTACCATGAAGGGAAGGCCAATGTAGTTGCTGATGCTTTGAGTAGGAAGAGTGTACATTCTCTGTGTACAGCTCTATCTTTGATGAGGCTGAGAGATGAGGTAGCGAGGTTTGGGATACATATGATGCAGAAAGGAGATGCCATGGGTGATATGACAGTGCAGCTTGAGTTTTATGATGACATTCGAGGTAAACAGGCGTTGGATCCTAAGATAATGGAGTGGAGAGCTGGAGTGGAAAAAGGGACAGTGTCCCGATTTTCTATTCATACAGATGGTAGTTTGAGGTTTGATGGTAGGTGGTGTGTCCCTAATGATGAGGAGTTGAAAAAGACAATCATGACAGAGGCGCATTGTACGCCATATTCAGTACATCCAGGTGGTGACAAGCTATATAAGGATTTGAAGAAAACGTTTTGGTGGCCTGGTATGAAGAAAGAAACAGCAGAGTTTGTGGCCCGTTGTTTGACATGCCAAAGAGTTAAAAGGGAACAACGACGACCACAAGGTAAGATTCAGTCTTTAACGGTACCTGAGTGGAAGTGGGAATCCATTTCCATGGATTTTATCGTGGGTTTGCCAAAGAGTCAACAAGGTAACAACATGATTTGGGTAATAGTGGATCGACTGACCAAGTCAGCTCACTTTGTTCCAATGAAAGATACATGGACTAAAGCACAATTGGCTATGGCCTATCGAAAGAACGTTCTTAAGTTACATGGAGTCCCTAAGGACATAGTGTCTGACAGAGATGCGAGATTTATATCAAGGTTTTGGAAAGAGTTGCAGGAATCATTGGGAACAACTTTGAAGATGAGTACAACATTTCATCCGGCAACAGACGGACAGACTGAGAGAACAATCAAGACTCTTGAGGATATGTTGCGAGCTTGTGTGATGGATTTTGGTGGTAGCTGGGAACAGAGGTTGGACTTGATAGAATTTTCTTACAATAACAGCTATCACACTAGTATTGGTATGGCGCCGTTTGAGGCTTTGTATGGGAGGAGATGTAGGAGTCCAATTTGTTGGGACGATAGTGCTGAGGCAGTGGTTTTAGGACCAGAGATGGTGCATGAGATGGTGGAACAGATTAAGATGATTAGGGAACGGATGAGAGCAGCTCAGGATAGGCAAAAGAGTTATGCAGATCTACATCGCAGGGACATAGAGTTTCAAGTTGGGGACAAGGTTCTTTTGAAAGTGTCTCTTATGCGTGGGGTTATGAGATTTGGGAAGAAAGGCAAGCTAAGTCAGAAGTTTATAGGGCCTTATGAGATCTTAGAGCGAGTTGGGGAAGTTGCATATCTTCTGGCTTTACCAACAGTGTTAGAGAGAGTGCATAATGTGTTTCATGTATCGCAGCTGCGGAAGTATGTGAGTGACCCATCACATGTGTTAGAGGCAGAGAGCTTAGAGCTAGATGAGTCCTTATCATATCTTGAGGTGCCTAAGCAGATTCTTGACCGAAAGGTTAGGAAGACTAGGAGTGGCGAGACAGTTTTGCTTAAGATCCTTTGGTCTAACCACGAGACTGAGGAAGCTACATGGGAGCCAGAGGAAGCTATGAAAGAGCGATACCCTTTTCTGTTTGATCAGGTATGTATGGTTACGGGGACGTAACCTTGTTTCTTTTAGGGGGGTAGGAGATGATCGCAAAGAGTTTTTAACCGTTTTATACCCTTTTCGTAGGTTGTGTCGGTATGTTTGTCGGGATGAGTCGGGTTAGTACCATGTTTTATGTTGAGTTTTGTTTTGGTAGTGAGTCGGAAGCGTTGGGGGAGTACCTTTGTTTAGTAGTGGTTTGAACTTCGGGGACGAAGTTCTTTTTAAGGAGGGAAGACTGTAATACTCCCTATTTGTGAGTCTTCGGGTACTCTATCGAGTAGGCCTTACTCTGTCGAGTAAGGGTAAGTTGCATTTTAGAAAAGTTTCTGATTTGTTGGGTACTCGATCGAGTAACTAGGGTACTCGATCGAGTAAGGGGGTACTCGATCGAGTACCTTGGGTACTCGATCGAGTAGCCGGTTTACGGGGAGTTTTTCTCGGGTTTTGTTAATTATGCGATTAAGATATATAACCTTCGTCGTCACTATTCTAAACACTTTTGCAAAACCTAATTCACTGTTAAAGAGAGAAAGCAAGTACGTTCTTAATCCTAATCGCATCGTTAGAAAATCCCGGAGTTTGGAAGGTCGGTTCTCATCGTTGGTTATACCGTTGAGATCCTTGCATCGAGGGTAAGATCTATGTACCCTTTTTGTTGTCTTTCCTTTGTTTTGGTTAAACCCTAATATAGGGATTTGGGGGTTTTTGAGTAGTATGTGATTTGGTAGCATTTGTATGTTGTATGATAGGAGGAGGTTTCGTAGAGGAAGCTTTTTGATACGGCCAGAGAGACCGTCGATAGTGTGCTTCCCGGGATTTCCTACTCAGTATTAGTCTCATAATGGGATGATTGTTGATGTGTTGAGATTGATTGTTTGATATAGTAATTGTATTGTGACGGTTGTGATTGTGATCGTTGTCTATGGTTCTCGAGGCGTGTCCTCGGGTGAGTGAGGTCACTTGCGGGAGTGGCTTCACGCCCTAGTTTAATTCATGGAACCCGCCACAGAAGGGATGTGCACATTAATGGACGGGGTTATCGCTCATTATGAGGAGCGGGGATTTGGTGGGTACGTGCGGTCCCCCATTTGGCGGGTGGTCCAAAGGTGGACGGTCGGTGATTGAGATTATTGGAATTGGTGTGGTTGTGTGTGTGACAGTTAAGTTGTCTGTTTATCTTATTGTTGATATATATTGAGTTGTGTGATTAGTACTTGACCCGGTTGTTATTTTGTGAACTGCGGTGATCCATTCGGGATGGTGAGCGAGATATTGAGCGGTATGAGATGAGTCTTTGGGATAGTTGGGATTGCAACGATATGATGATATAAGTCTTCATGTAGCTTAGTAGTTTCTTTACATTTCGATTAGAACGAAATGCAATCGGTTTGAGAACATGTATTATACTTTTGGTTTTGGTTTCGAGAATTGTAACCCTTCACTAAGTATTTCTATTTAAACGTTGTTTCTTTATTGTTTATTTGATTATCATTATCTCGGGTAACCGAGATGGTAATATCTTCATACCTGAGTGGTCCTGGTAAGGCACTTGGAGTATTGGGGTGTTACATGTATGAAGCATTTAGCACTCGCCTTCCATTTTGTGCGTGAGCAGGTCCAAAGGGGTGTCATTCGCATTCAACATATTAATGACGATGATCAAATTGCAGATACATTAACCAAGCCATTGTCCACGGCTCGATTTGTCTCGCTTGCCTCCAAGATTGGTCCTACTCTTCGACCGTCCATCTTGCGGGAGCATGTTAAAGATAAAATATCGTCTAAAGTTGTTACAATCGAGCCAAGCAAAACGCAGCATAACAACCAAGTCAATACTTGACTCCACGTTCCTCTCCTAGTCTACAGTTTGTTAATATTATATTCCTAAGTTTTAGCCTTTAGACTAGTGTTATTAATTTAGTAGTTTAGCCTAACCCTAGCCTTGCAATTGTATATAAATAGCTATTTATGTTACTCTTGTAATTAACACTTTCAATATAATATACTTCAATTCTTTACACTTATTACCTCAAACTTTATTTGTTTTTAGCATATGTGTATTTTTTCTAAGCTTTTTAAAGTTTATAAGTTAGATTTTAACTTTTTCCGTCAAAACTCAATTTTCAATTTTTTTTTTTTTTTTTTTTTGGGAAAGTGTAAGTATATTATTATTAACAAAATTACATCATCCGGTATAGAAAATTTTCATTTTTTTTATTACATGTAATGTTTTTGGTTTTATTGTAATTTTTTGAGCTTACCGTATAAGTGAATGAACTCAGAAATTTTATAGTAAAACTCATAATTTTTAAAACAAAATTCAAAATTTTTATTATAATGCTCAGAAACTATACAATTGGTGGTAGTATATCGGATGTATAATCTACTTACTGCTCATAGGCTGCCTAATGGTACACGAGTATAATGTTCTTTTTTCTTAACGGATGTGTACAATGAATGCATATCATCGGTTCCATTTTCGTGTTTTATTTTGTGTTTTACTAACCGTCTTTATGACAACTCATCCCTAACATCACACTAATATAAATCTAAATGGAGTGATAGGTTTATGAGATTTATAGATAAATTTTAACCGTTTTCAAACCACTACAAATGATATTACGAACTTTTCCCTAAAAAAAAAATTACGGTCTTGTATTGAGATTGTTATATACGAAGTACTCCGTAGTAAAATAGTTAATTGTTAGTATTAGTGTAGCTCTCGTGTAAATGCACGGTATTTTAGATACAGGTATTAGACAATTTGACAATTAATTAAACTAATACAGTTTACCTCTATTTTGAAAAGGGTAGAAAATTTGCTTATATAATTCCAAAGAAATATTTTATTAACCTTATTTATGTAAAAGTTAAACAATGATTGATGTTATAAAATTAATTAGAAGATAAATATTGTTTAATAATATTAGGGGTTTTCCTAGCGTGTGTCCGCCCTAAGAGCACACATTAATAACTCATATATGGTAAGATTAACAACATATTCAATGAGATGCTCAAGTATATTCTCATTTTTACCATATATGGGTTATTAATATGTGCCTTAAGAGCACACGTTAGAAAAACCTTAGTAATAAATATAGATAGTCAACACTATTAATTAAGAAATAAATATTGTCCAGTAGAATATTTCTTAGGCGGAAAATTTAAGCGGGAGAATTTAAAAATGTATTAATCTTTTAGTATATTGGGGATGTTAAAGTAGCAAGTAATAATTTCATGATAATAAGTATTGATAAGAGTCACAAAAAAAATATAATTTTATGATGAGCTTTCAAATTTGTTTTATTGATGTTATTATTGTTGTCTCGGCAACCTCACATGTACATTTTATTTCATTAGTAGATAAGAAGATAATTGCTGGCACTATTTGTAGCTAGTTAGCTACTTTGGTCCCATGTAGACCTGTCAAAAGCTGACCCGACCCGAAAACCGACCGTAACCCGACCCGTAAATAACCCGCAAATAACCCGGTGTTTTCAACCCGAACCCGAAAAATACCCGAACCCGTTTTGACCCGTAAATAGCGGGTTGAAACCCGACCCGTAACGGGTTGACCGTTGGGTCAAGGCAATATATCTTCCTTAATATTGAAAATGTCAAATAGGTATTGACTTATAAAATTCTAAGGAAATATATGTATATATACGGAATGCCGCATCATCACCTCGAACCATATGCCATGTCATCACCTTGAACCATATGCCACGTCATCACAACAAAGTGTGTGCCACACCGTCACTTTCACCATATTACATTAATCCCTATTCTACGTCAGCACTGCCATGTCATCATTTCAGGCGACATGCCACGTCATCACCTTAAAGTGTGTGCCACGTTATTACTTTCACCGTGTTACATCGAACCGCATTCCATGTCGGCACTGCCACGTCATCACCTCGATCACATGCCACCTCATCACTTCGAAGTGTGTGGCACGCCGTCACTTTCATCGTATTATGTGGAACCGCATTCCACGTCAGCACTGCCACATCATCACCTTTGATCACGTGCCACGTCATCATTATTAACCAATATGTGTCTCACTGTCGTACTTAGCGAGTTAGTTAGGGTAATGATGATGATGATGATGAGGCGGTGATGGCGAGAATGGTGACAATTAAGTTGATTAAGACGAAAGCGATGATAATAAACATATAAATGGTAGGAATTACGATATAAAAGAAGTTTTAAAAAATAACAAAAAAAGATGTTGATCGACCGTTTTTTTACCCGAAACCCGTATCGAACCGTTCGTCTAACGGTGTGATATTGAAAATATTAAGCAAAAAATGTTTAATCTTACTAATATCATATATTAAACTAGATAATAATAAAAATTTAAGAATAATTATGCGTTTATAAGTAGAATTAAAGAAAATGATTTTTTTTAAAAAGGCGTTAATCTGACCCGTTCTAACCCTAAACTCGACCCAAAACCCGTATAAACCCGACCCGTATAAACCCGTATTTTTCAAACCCGAAATAGACCCGACCCGTATTTTACCCGAACCCGAAACGACCGAACCCGTAACCCGCCCGTTTGACCCGTTTGACAGGTCTAGTCCCATGTATCAAGTATAATGGTGCTGGTAAGTCTTAACAACATTTTTAATGGTACACAAATTCTTGTTTGTGACGGCACATATCCGTCACTCTTGAGTGACGGATACCATTTTACCTCACAAAGTACCCACTTTTTCTCTCTTTGCAACACTATTCATATGATCCCCTTTCTCCACTAACCCATTTTATTACCATTTTTACTCACAAAATATCCGCCACAAATGGTAACCCGTCACAAGGGAGACCAATTGTTAATGGTAAGCTATAACGTATTGTAGCTTGACTTGTTACATAAGAATTTTTAGCAACATGGCTTTTAAGCTACACATCTTCCCAATAGTGAGCTACATACAATTGTAGCTTGAATTGACCCACTTCTCATATATGGACCAATAGAAAGAAAGTTACTCATTTTCAAGCATGTAGCTTGGTAGAGCTACAGTAGCTTTCAAGCAGTAGTAAATTTCCTACTCTAGTGGTGAGCAACATGCTTGAATTTTTTTTAAAATTGCAAGTATGTCCTTTTTGGTAACCATTGGAGATATAGAGACCACTATGTTCCGTTTTCCTAACTGCCTATAGAAGAGAAGAGTAATTAAGTGATAATATTCGCGACCTAATTAGTTTAATATAAAGATCGCCCTTAAATAACTTAGCTAAAATAAACATAATTGTCCAGAACCTGTGGATATTGCGAAACTAGTTAAGAATACTCGATCACTTTCTTCAAAAGAATTATGTCGAGAGATTCAAATGTTACCGCAATAGTTTATATCGCTCTATCGTTATATTTTGAATTTGTTTTTTTTTTTTGGTCCCAACATTGTGATAACTCGAACCATGGAGGCATAGTGAACAACGAATCAACGATCATGTACCGAAGACAACAGTCGAAAAAAAGGGGAGTGACAAATGATTTGAGAAGCATATGGCATGTGGGGAAGCATCTAAGGGCATCCATATACACAAATTACAGAATGAAAGATAGAGAAAGGTGAAAGCAAAAGCAAAGGTGTTGTTGCTAACATTTTGTAAATGATGGAGGGGGGGTTGGGCACATCATAAATACCTTGAGTGCCATGTGCTTTGTGTTTGACAGATTGTAATCGGGACCATTGGACTAACTAGGTATGCCACCATTCCCCTTATTGAGCGGGGGAGAATTGGTCACACATTTACATGCTTCAATTGATTTTGAGTTATTATATCTCAAACTTATAGAAGTGACTGATAACATACACTAGAGTTGAAGAGAACGACAACGGTGGAATCTGTAACGATCATGTTAGTGTGCAATGATTTAACATCGTAAATAGGTGATCTCTTGTTAATCACGTGCTTTTGAGCACTTGAGCAGCCTAACAGTTTTTGATTTTATACGGGTAATTGCGGGTAGAATTGAATTCACAAAAGTTTAGATTTGAAAATCGTTAAGTTATTTTCAAATGTTATAGCCAACTTATTCGGGCAAAATGACGAGAAGATAAGGCAAATTAAAGTTTATCATGATAAGGTTAGGTATATGTTAGTGTGTGGTGACTTAACATTCTAATACGTGATCTCCTCTTAGTCACGCCTATTTGCGCTCTTGATCATCCTCTTTTGTACTAGGATAATACTGTGATAGTTTTGATTTTAAATGACATGATTACGGGTAAAATTGCATCCACAAAGGTTTAGATTTGAAAATCATTAATTATTTTTGTATATTTTTACTATTTAAACCAACTCATTTACGCAAGATGTTGCGAAGATAAGACGGATAAAAATTCAACATGATGATTAGGTATATCAAAGTTCCATAAAAAAATGCGTCCTTGTATACTTGTATATAGTACTAATACATTCCAAAATAACACCTTACAAGTCCTATAAACTACCAATTGAGACCCACCTCCAAAAGTTTGGCTACAACTTCATGTCAAAGATAAGTTGAAGTGGCATTGTGGCACTAATGGGCACATGCGCAAAGGAAGGATGAAGATAAAGGAAAATGAAAATCAGTCAAAAATCAATATCCTACACTCCAACATTTTCAAATGATTTAGTGGTACTACAATCAAATGCCTTCACTTCACAAGTCTCATCTTCAACTAACCCAACACACTTTGTCAACTCTTGAGCCCTTTGGGCTTGCACTTTCCAATCGGTCCGAACCACGACAAGCAACATTGTCACTAAACACGAACCTTGAGCAGCCGCAAGTCCGAACCATAAACCCGTAAATCCAAAACCTCCCTTAAACCCTAACCATAAGGCCATTGGCATACCCACCAAATAAAAACAGCCCAAATTAATAGTGGCACCCAACTTGGGCCTTGCTGCACCTCTTAACACACCACACACTGTAGTTTGTGGGCAATTACCCAATTCACAAAGCCCAATAATTGGTAAAACTGTTGTGGTCAATGTTATTATTTCCAAATCTTGGGTGAAAAATCCAGCCCATATTTTCCTAACCATGATGGTAAAAAACAAGGCTGTAAAACCCAAAATAAAACTAAATGATAGGCCCATAATTGTGGTAATTTTAGCAATGTTGGGTTGATTTTCACCCAATTTATTACCCACCCTAGTTGATACACTAAAACTTAAGGATGATGGAAAAATGTAAATTAATGAAGTAGTTTGGATTAAAATCCCCATTGATGCAACACTAGCTTGAGGATTAGACAATAACCCACATAATATAATCATGATTTCATACCACCACCACTCTAAACACACTGAAATACAACTTGGAATTGCTAAATTAATCAAGGTTTGCCACCCTCTTAAGCACTCTAATGACATTCCACACCATGTTTTCGAGCAAATCCCGGATAAAATAATGTAAATGATAAGTGATGTTACTAGGATGAAATTTGTTGTAATCGCGCTTAAGGCGACACCTTTTATGCCAAGGCCTAGATGTGTGACAAAGAAATAGTTGATGGGTATGTGAAGGAATATGGCTAATGTAGCACAATATGTTAATGGTAGATTTATAGATTGTGTTCGGAGGTAAATTCTTATAGGGTGAAGAAATGATTGAGCAATAAGGTCAGGAAGGGTGAAAATTATGTAAGCTTGAGCTTGTGTTGCTATATCTTCATTTTGGTGGCAAAAGAGCAAGATTGTTTTCATGTTAAGCCAAAGTAATGAAATGGGTAGTGATGCTAAGAGTAATAGGAGAATTGTCCTTTGCATGACTAAACCTAAGAGTTTGTATTTTTTGGCACCAAATGCTTGACCACATATAGGTTCCATGCCCATGGCTAATCCTGATAGAATCGAGTAGCCGGTTATGTTGGCGAATCCTATGGCAAGTGAGCCACCGGCTAGGGCTAGCTCACCGATTTGGCCGAGGAAGAGCATGGAGATCATTGACCGCGAGTATAGGATTAGGCCGGTTAACACCAATGGAAGAGCTAGTTGTATGATTGATCTTGCTTCATTTATGGCATGTTTAAGGTGTGTTTTAGGGTTTAAGGGTTGCTCATGTTGCTTGTTTTGGTTTGCTAATGATGGATTTTTGCCTAATAGAGGCTCCTTAATTGTGGATTTAGTGGATTGCTTTTGATTTTGATTAAGATTAAGTTGGTTTTTTGTAGACATGTTGGAATAGAAGTGATGATGCCTAGGAAAAAGTACAAGAAAAGTGTGCTTTGATGAGGGAAACTTGGAGGGAGTTAGGGGGAATTTAAATAGTAAGAAATATCTTCTTTACTTACCATTTTCATATTATAATGTTTTTTTTTTAAATAAAAATAAAAAATTGACTTATTTGTATGTATATGTTGGTTGTTACATGTATTCATAGGATATGTATGAATCTGCATGGAGAATGTATACTATTGCAACTATTGTGTTGTCATTAGCATTAGGACTTCTAGATTCAATGTTCATACTTGCATCTCTAGATTTCTAATACGTATGTGATCTGATTTGATGCGATTATGACTTGGTATGCATGCCAATTCCATGCAAACCCTATTTTAATTTTCAATTTTAAATATGGGTATTAAAATATCGACATCTTTTTATAAATAAAACAATATATGGCAAGTTTCACACAAATCGTGTTTCTTAATGGTCGCATCAATATATGTTTGTAGAGTTGGTCTCTCTTAAGATGAAGAATTTTCGTCTGAAACAATAAGGCGGGGTTTTGAAACCATTTTAGAGGCAAATTGTGACTATTTTGGAAAAAAAGGTTACCAATAAGTCGTAATACTAATTTACCATCGTGGTTACATTTACCTATAAAATAATCGCAAAATCCCATTTTATTATTTCGTATAAAAATGGTCCGTCTGAAACAAAAATTTGTGATTTTTATATTAAGCTTGCGTGTGTGATTGTGTGAGGATCCTTACTAGCATTATTCCTCTACCTACAATAATTTGCGGAGTATCGAGAGTAACTTTTATAGTAGAACTGTTACGTTAAATTAGTTTTTTTTTTTTAAAAAAAAAATTAGACTTATAAGTCAATCCAAAAGACTTGGTACAAGATGTTCTTAGATTTACCTAATGGAATACAATTATACAAAGACTAGAATGTGTAATCTAAAAAATAAAACACCATATATTCACATTTGCTGACCAAAACAAACAAATTTAGGTTAAAACCTTTAGATAATCCAATGATTATGATTTATGAAAGCAAATATAATTTTAAGTTATTCTAACATTTTAATTTGTAAGAAGACTTGAGTGTTAAGAGGGTGTAGACAATTTGGAATAAAAGTCGGAATAATGTTGACAAGTACAATGTTCACATGCATGTTAGTTACAAGATCATTTGTAGAGTTACCCTACTAATTGGGAAGAAGTTTCTTAGCTTTGTAAAAGGGTAATTCAGTCAAAGATGAAGCCTTCTTGAAACAACAGGTCTCACTTTAGACGATCTATTCCGTCTGAAATTTTTAAATTTATCTTATGTGACCATTCTTATAGCCATAAATGATAGTATTAATATTTTTATGGTAAAATATAATTATTTAAAAATGGTCATATTCGACCATAAGAATGATCAGATATAAGAATGGTCACATAAACGGAATAGGCCGTCTAAAATGAGAATTTGTATTTTTAAAAGGTATCAAATCCAGTGTTGCATGGTGTTATTGTGGTATGGTTTCATGCTGATTTATACGTGACGATACCTTTGTTTTTTTGTTTTTACTCTTTTTACTCCATCAAGCGTATGTGTCCATTATTTTAGGAGAAATGGGGGTAAATCATGCGGTGTGGTTGGTCGGTCAAGTTGAGTAAACGACCACCCTCACGGCTCACCCATGCAACATTGGAATTGGGATACGGTTAGAGACATGTATTTAAGTAGTCCTACTTTAAAAATGTTTGCACTTACAAGTTACAAATAATAAATAAATATTAATTAAATGGATTAATTGTGGATGTAATTGCTTATTTTATCCATTAACCATGAAGTGTTATGGGTGTTTGAGTCTTGTCCATAGAAATAGAACAAACTTATTAGTTAGTCGTTTTTCTTTTCATGAGAGGTCCACAACGAGTGGATTACTTACTATTTTCGACGGTAGATGTTCGATTCCGATTCACTAGAAAAAAAATAAAAATAAAAATTAACAATGTCAGTTGTTACAAGAGGATAAATTATCCTTAGCTCGCATTTTGTAAATTGTGAATTCAAAGGACTTTAATATAAAAGGATGTCATTATGTCTGGCTTTTAATATTGTTCGGTTGATTAATCAATATCGGATGCTGAAGCTGCCTCGAATATTTTTATGTTTTGGTCTTAGCACTTCTTCTTGTTCAGATTTAGAAGCAACTAAGTTAGTTATTCAATTAATACCTATTGATTTTTTGTCAATCAAGTCGAGAGTTGATACCAGATCGACTATACAATTAATGAGTACCTCACAAAAAACAAGCATAAATATAGATTTATTGATTTTACTTCAAAGTTTCAAACATCTATCTTAAAACTCACTCGAAGATATGACGGTAACTCAATTCAAAACCTACAAAACTATCCATTAGTTAATTAAAAGATTCAAGAGGCCAAATTGAAAATTCTTGGAATCTTTTCTAAGTTTGGCAGGCTCCTAGAACAATTCAATAAATGCTCAATCCACACAAATATTACTATACAATCAGTTGTATAATAAGCATTGTACAACCCTATACATTAATCCGAGCTTATGTGCAATTTTATTGAGTTTTGTAAGAGTTATTTTTTTTATGTTTAAGTGTGTGAGTTCAAAAACTTTAAAGCATGACTCAGATTCTTTTTAACAAAACTCGAAAACTTTAGTACACAACTCGGATTGTACACCATACAACCATATACAACTGGTTGTATAATCTACTAATTGATCAATCCATTGTCAACGACGAAGTTAGTAGTTAAGTACAAAAGTCTCAAACCATTAACAAGCAAGATTGTAAAAGCTAAAAAAACATTCGAAAATGCAACATTGGTCAGTCACGTTACTTGGAAAAGACACATTAACGAATCATATGGTGTTGTCACCCTAGCTTCATGTTCTTGAGCATTCAATCAAAAGTACCTAGGAAAAAAAGTTGGATAATGTTTTTAGATATGAGATATTGTTCTTAAATTCTTTTTCCCCTTTTGTTCCATGTGATGGGGAGTTTTTAATAAGGGATAATATTATCTAATCTATACTAGTACAACTTTATGTCCATGCATCTTAGTGTTTGACATGTATTATTAACATTTGCATAATAAACATCATTATCTATTGTTTTTGTTAAGCATTGTTAGAGAAATATTTAATACATGTTATGATATATAGTAGGTGCTTAACCTCATAGAAAGATTCAATGCACGAATGAATGCAGCTGTTAGTAGATTATACAACCAGATTATCACGTATTATGTAACTTTGGAGTTTTTATATAAAGTTCACGTGCTTAGTAATAAAATTTATGAGTTTTGTTAGATTAATATTTAATTATTTTTTTTTAATATAACTCAGAAACAATTCATATAAGGAATTTGAAACGCTCAGAAAATTTACATATATGTTTAATTAAAATTAACAAGGTTGTACAATGCCCTTATATATACATCTAGATCAGATATAATTTTCTTTTTTATGCGAATTCAGGATGCTTATACTTTGTGTAACTATAAACTTTGAGTATTTATTTGCTTTTCCTAAATTTGTCCAAGATAATAAAGAGACTATAATTCAATGCCGCCTTTGAAAATGCACTTAAGTTTCATGTTTTAACAAGGTCTAAATTACAATTTTAGTAGTAATAGATTTCTTATGAACATATATGTCATCAACTCAACTATGTGAATGATTGATTTGAACTTTTAATCTCTACACCTAGTTAATATTCACTCTTTAATTTGAAATACTAGGAGATTTTGAATGCTACCATATGTGTACATAATTGTACGTAAACTTATGAAGTCAGCTAATTTGAGTTATTTTTCCACAACAATTAAACTCGCGTAATCCACCGTGTAGTAGTTGCTTCAATTGCATAAAAAAGAACCAGTTTTCTTATAGCATCTCAGAATCACCTTTCTCTTTTGTTATTATTTAAACTGATTGTGAGATCTTAAAAACTTACATTGTGACGCGTCACAGATGATTATTCGTAAACAAGAATAACACAAATCTACTAAGTAATGGAGTCTAATGAAGTTGAACAACTAATAAGAGTTATCTAAGCTAGAAAAGCTAATCACATAAGGACAAAGGTAAAACAGGGGACCTCACTCAAATCAACTTAGGTCTAGACCTCACATGGCTTCAACAACAAGATAAATATGTTTCAAATCAATGTCTAAATCCATAAATTGTGATACCCACAATTTAATTTCACCAAAATATGTTACTAGTCACTGTCTTACCCTAGAAATAAGTCAAATTATTACGCAAAAGTGCTTCGTAAATGCCATAATAATTTACTAATTTTTACCATGTTGTACTACTATTTGTGCAGTACAAAAGGGGAAAATATCTTTGTGCAAAGCTAAAACAATGAGTATTATGTTACTAACTCTCACATTATCATGCTTAGGTGCTAATCTTTGTCAAACTAGCTAATTAATGTGCTCTCAACTTGTATGTTAAGAATCTTGTTTTTGTGGCTAGGGCTTGGAGCATCAACTTAAATAATGAGACTACGGCCTTGTTCTTTCTAATTTAATCTCACTTTAGCCGAATTTCATTCGGTTCAGTTTAACAATTTTTCGATTAGATCCTCACACTTTCCGCAATAATAAAAATGATTGTATTTAAGCTAACATCATACACAAATTCTTATTTAAGACAAACTATATTCGTTTTAAAATGAAAAAACCTATTGAAGGTCACAAGAGTCATGTAACTAACAGTTCCCTTAAAATAGTGCAAATAGACCTCAACCATTGTTATTTTTCAATTTCTATATGAAGGTGGTCATAGGCCGGGTTTGATGTTAACCTACTTGACCCTGAATCGGCCAGTGGAGAAGTTGTGTTGGGTTGGCTTGGGTTTGACATAAATTTTCCGGTTTTTCTTTTTAAATGGGAGAATTGATCAAACTTGTAATGTATCATGTATAGTACATCGTCTTATTCATCAGACTTAGGTTTCTTCTTTACCAATTGTTATCCTTTCCATTTTCTTTAATTTTCTATTAATGGTCTAGATTCTGTTTCAAAACGATCTAACAGTCAATTGAATAAAGAGGTTGAGAATGAACGGACAATTAATTAATTATTAGAGAAAATTGAAGGAAATGGAGAGGATTCCTACTCCTTCTTTAATCCTTACATGACTAAGTCATCAAGTACTATTATTTCATACTCCCTCCATTTGACTGACCTTTTTACCTAGCACAAAATTTAAGAAAAGTTGTAAAAAAAAAATAATGATGGAAAATTAGCCAAAAGTTAGGGGTTGAAAAGTGACTGTACTAAGCTGTAACACCCTTATTTATCCAGGAGTTTTTAGCTAGGCCTCCCAAGTAAATCAGGCTGTTACCATCTCGGATTGCCCGAGGTAGTGAATAACAAAGTGAAATAAACCAAAGTACTTTATATAAAATAACCATTAAAGGTCTTATTACAATTGACAAACTGATTAAATTAAACTATAATAATACAATTTACTACGCAACGAAAATAAATAAGATTACATAAATAAACTCTCAGTCAACTAAGTGATCTAGACAATTGCTATGGTCCAACTTCTCACGCCTTGCATCCCATGCTCCCAATGCTAACTCAGGCACTTGCAAGTCAATTTGCTCCCCAATAATTGGTTCATCACAGGTGTTTACCGAATGCACTGTCAACCAAACGGTTGAGTAGGAATATCTAAACAACATGAAAACAACCACAATATGAATAACAGTCAAGATATGGAAATGCTTAACAACCAATCCACATCTCCGAGACACCTATTCATCCCGCCAATCCTTGGACCGGGGTATTCACACATTATCCACGAGTGACTAAGCCTGTGGCCTTCCAATTCACACATTATCCACTAGAGACAAGTCTGCAACACCAACCTCGGGCCTTACTCACACATTATCACCCAGAGACAAGTCTGCAATACCAGCTTAGGGCCGTCCAAAGCATATACCATGCAAACAATAATAATAGTCCGATGCAAATGCCATACAATCATGAATAATCCAACACCAAATAACAACTCAATAACATATTAATAATAATAGTCCACATTACAAACCATCCCGCAAATACTGTTCATTCTCCAAATAACAACCATATGTCAATTAACACAAAATCGTATTTCAATAGAGTAGATAACCTACCTGATCAGCAAATACTCCAAATAATCCAATCCAAGCTACTTAGTTGATAATATTCATTCACAAAATTGTCACCTAGCAATTACGATAATTATAATTACTAACTATCTAATTACATAAAACAATTACACTACTTATCAATTATATTAATTATTTTACGACACAAATTAATAATTATAACCTGTCTCAAAACCCAACAAACTACCCAAGAATACCCGTGTTTCACCCATGATAAACACCATCAAATCCCGCGTAAATACACCCAAAAAAAACCATGTAACCGCACGACAACAATCACCATAAGCACGACAACAATCTACCCAAAGCTCCACCGTGAGCCACCAATAACAACCACCCAGCCACGCGCCAACAACCAAGAACAACACCACCTACGGTGCCCAAAATAGCCCCACACCAAAGAAAGATCAACAATAAACAACAACGACCCGTCACTCATCATACACCCACGATTTACACAGCCTAACCAACCACATCCACCACCATCGTGAGCCACCATAGACCATCACCACGCCACCCATGTTCATGGTGCAGCACATCCCTGACTAGCCACCACATCCACCACAAGCACGACCCTAAAGGCAGCCCAACACACGACACCCAACAACAAACAACAAACAACACAACACAACACCACCCCCGCACACACGCTTTTGACCACCAAACGCAGCTCAATCCACCACCAATTGTACCACCGTGGATCACGACCACACCATGCCCAACCATGGTGAACCACGTCTCAAACCCCACCTTAAATCCCTCCTAAAACACGGCCTAAATTGCAGCTCAACACCAACAGTAATAATAACAATAACTAGACCACCCTATATAAACAACCGGTGTACTACCACTAACCACCACACAAACCGTCACCCACGACCACCAAAGTGACCTCCACGCCACCCACGACAACACCCAGCCCTTAGCCTGCCCTAGGTGAGCCACGCACAAGGGTAAAAACCAGCCCAAAGTCGGGTACAAAAACAGCAATAACAACAATATAAAAACGGTCAAACCCTAGGTCAACGGTGGTCAGAGACGGGTCAAGGTTGTGGCGGGTCAACTGTAACACCCGGATATTTTGGGACCCACAAAGGACATCGGGACACGTGAGGGGACCCACGTGTACCCGGAAGTAAAGGATGACCATTCACTAGACCAAGTAAGACCTAAACTAGACCTAGTAGACTTCCAGTGGACCGAGTAGAACCTCTAGCGGATCAAGTGACTGGCACTCAGTCAAGTAAGGAGTATACTCGACCGAGTGAGTGGCACTCGGTCGAGTGAACCGGTCAGTCGGTCGAGTGACATTGTGCAGTACCCGAGAAATGATATTTCGGGATTTCGTCTTATCCAAACCCCTTACCCTCTTCCTTCTTCTTCTCCTTCCTTCTTACTCTAAAACACTCTCCCCTCTCTCTAGATGCATCCTAAACCTTCCCCATGGCCTTCAAACTTGGATTGATGACGGAACATCCCTCTTAATCCCTTATCTACCTTTATAAGTCGAAATATCATCTTTCTCCTTTGTCTTATGTTAATCTCAATTTAGGGTTTTACTAAGGGAGATTAATTAGTATTTAACTTATGTAATATAAATAATTAGTGACTAATAATAAAGGGTTTCATATTATGGTAGTGTAGAATGCATTGTGATAGTGTTGTATGAATTGTTTAGGATGAGACGGTCTTATGAGACGGTTTTATGAGACGGAATCGAGTCGGAATCGAGTAGCTTGTGAAGAATGAAAAAAGGTAGGTTTATCCTACTCAATTTCAATATTTTGTATGCATATTTGTGTGTCTTTCCTTACTATTGCATTTGTGAGTCGGTTGCTATATCGGGTTGGTATTTGAGGGATTATTATTCGTAACATGTTGGAATTTAATTCATGAATTGGTCATGTGTTTAGTGTTGTTTCCCATTTGTCATATGTGGTTATGATTGTGTTGTGTTGGAGGTCCTTGGTGGTGATACTTGGTTGGTGAGGAGACATAAGACGGTTGGGAAACTGTCTTACGCTCGGGTCGCCTATTGGAGCTTCCCACTCCAAGAGAGATGTGCACATTAATGGCTTGAGTTAGGAGGGACTCGTGTGGGTGAGACACGACGTCTTCCAGGAGATCTGGTTGGCTTCCGGACCCGGTACGTCTGGGCGTGTCCCGGTACCTTATGGTGAGGTGTGGTGTCGTGGGCGTGTCCCTGACACCAATGGATTTGGGTATGTCTGGGCGTGTCCCGGTACCGACATAGTATTGGTATCTCAATTACATTTTTAGCATGTTTCCTACTTATTTACTATGTTGTGTCTCATATTAATGTATTGAAACTAACGTGTTGTGTGTCTGTGTAATTGTCACCTATTTCCGGGGTCGCCTGTGTCGATCCATATGATATTTTCGAACATATGGGGAGCAGGTTGTGTACAGGTTGAGTTGGTCTCATGTACGAGACGGGACGAGCCTTGGACGTGGAGCCGAGAGTCATCTCATTAGAGTATTATAGAAGTCATGAGTTGTATCATTCATTTCATTTAGTCATTTATAGTTTTGTAATTCACTAAATACTTTAACTATGTAATTGTTTCTTAGTTGTAATTCCGATTTCACCGCCTCAGGAAACCGAGAAGGTAACTTCTCCCAATTACCTTGGCCGGGTAAGAAGGGGGTGTTACATCAACGGTATAAAATAATTAATATACAGACTAGTATAAGACGGTATTACCTTAAGATCTTGAGGAGGAGGGACAAAAGGCTCCCTTGAAATCTTTCCCTTTCTCTCTCTATTATAGTGTTTATGAATTATGAGTGAACAAGGGTCAATATAAGGCTTATGTCTCCTATTTATAATAGTGAGGTAGGTCAAATAGAAAGGTATTACGAAACTATTTTATATACTATTAATCTATCAAATATATTACATACTATTATTATTATCATACTATTATTATTGTTATCATATTAATATGTTGCACGAGCTACCGCACACCGCCCAACTCCCTTTCCCGACTCCTCCATTATTTTATTATTTTATCCCGCTTCACAACATAATTCTCTAATTTTAAATATCATTTTTATAAAATGTAAAATACTCAAATATTATTTGTAAAACACATTTTCACCACTTATCGACTAATGACCATGTCACTAAATTATGGGGTATTACAGTCTTTCTTCCTTAAAAACAACTTCGTCCCCGAAGTTCACCTACACCTAAAGATACTCCACACAACACAACCCTTACACGCTATTAAGATACTAACTACCAACTTCACAATGCACAAGAAAAGACAATAATTAAATGGTAGTATTACAGTCTATCCCCCTTAAAGGAACTTTGTCCTCAAAGTTCGAGACATACATATAAGCAACTACTTTAAATAAGACAGATAATGTCAAATATAGGTATCTAAACCGAGAACATCAAGACAACAATTATAACTCAAACAAAGACTTCTCTATTATAAAAAATGTTATAAAAATGCCACAACTACCGAGATTTTACAATCTTACCCCCCTTAAAATTATGGTTACGTCCCCGTAACCTTGGCAACCAATGAAAACACTACACGGATTATTTCAATACTAACCAAGGCCAAATATCCGAGCTCAAAGACTATAATAAAACTTAGCACCATCGTTCATTTAGCACAAATGGTAAAACAAATTACTCGAATTAACATAAATCACACACACTTTTTAAGTTAACTTGTACCTAAATTCCAGTTATACGTACAAAACTAGACTCTGCAATCATTATATTAAACTTATTAATGCAACGACATACATCCATAATCACAATCATAATCCAACTTTGAAACATCCATAACTTTGAAACACATCCACGTCAAGCACATTTAGCAAATTTGACACATATTCGTACATAGTATCACACAACTTTGAAACATCAACTAGACTATTAAGACTCATGTTGTCTACATATGCACATCATGCCGATAGAATTACCACATATAAGTTTTATTTTTACCGCATATCAGTGAACAAAATATATGAGTCTACCAATAACATCATAAAAGCACTCTATTAGAACACATTAACAAAGTCCATGCAATGATTAAGCAATTTTATTAAATCTTGTCGTTAAATCATACATTTACAATGTTAGAAAACATGTTGTAACTTTCAAAAATCACCAACAAACAACCACTTAACTATTTTGACAGTTCTTATACTTTTTAGAAAATACAGAGAGTTAGCCAGGTATGAAAACAAGACTCAAGTCCATAGCTCAAATAATCAATTAATGAAGATCTTTGCAATTCAATTGGTCTGAACAGAATTTTATCAGCATATCGTTACAAATCTGGGTCAACTTGCAAAATCACCATTAAAAGTCAAAACATCAAGATTTAATGTGGATTATCAATTTGAAAATGTACACGAGTCCTTTAAACAACGGATTTGAAATCATGCATAAATTATAAGTACATATTAAATGGAATTTTTTTTACAAAATTATAGGTCGAAAACATGACTGCACAGTAACATTCTGACCACTGTCCACTAAAACATTTATTTCTCTTAAACCGTAAATCATCTAAGCATGAAACTAGCGGAAAACGAAAGCTAACACACAAAGCTATCACATATTAAAATTCCATCCATAGATGATAAACAGGCAATAAACGACAGTTGAAACAACCAGGGTAAAAATATGAGAAATTAATCAAGCTTACAAGCAATCTTCACAATCTTCACACATTTCACTTAATTGTATAACATATAAAAGTAAAGATAAACCAGTCGTATAAAACACACATAAGAAAAGTTATACCTAGACCCAAAATTTTAGTAGTATCCCATACTACCCTCCTAAAAACAACTTCGTCTCGAAGTTTCCTAATAAATACTTTATTAAAACACTTTGAATATCTAAAATGCCCATACAACATTATTCCTCCCGTTCCCATCATTAAATTGATACCTCTATTGCTAAACATAAATAGCTAAACATGGCTTCGGAGCAACATAGTCCGCATATCACTAGACATGAATTATCTGCTTTCACACATTATAAGCATCCAACAAGTCATAACATCCAATAAATTAAACTAACATATTTCTATCAATACATATAATTCCAATTCAAATCAACATATCCTTAAGATAATTCACAAGCTATTTCAAACAATAATCATCCACGAGCGTGACTCAAGGCACACGGCCTAAGGCCGAGTTCACAATCACACCACACACTTATCTGACTCCGCATCCTGCAACAAGGTTAGCATCCATAGACCCATATTTAATCAACATCCCTTTTAATTACCCATCTCTCGTTATCTTTCCCCAAGGTGTCCGGTTTAAAACGGAGAGGGCCAAGGTACGAATTAGGCGCGCTTTCCTAACTGTACTAAGAGGGACTCAGTACGCCAAATAAGACATCCAATAACGGTCAAATAATGCAATTATCGTTATTAAATAGAAACACGGAACCGTTATTGCAACGACTGTTGTTAAATATATACCACGGTTGTATGACCGTTATATAACATCAATAATGGATCTATAATACCGTTATCACTACTCAAGAACCGTTATAAAACTGTTGTTAATTATGTTTATGGCAACGGGTATACTTTTAAGAAATCGTTATTAGATATTAATAACGGTTTCAAACCCGTTGTCCTAGTTTACTATTGACAACGGTTTAGTGGTTCCAAAACCGTTGTTAAATATTATCTATGATTACGGTTCATTTCGTTATCTTATTTAATTAAATGTCAATATTTAACAACGGTTTTATTGCGTGATAAACCGTTGTTATATTTATCAATTGATGAAACTTTGACAACGGTTCTTCTTAAATAAACCATTGTTAAAATTTTGAAGTCGACAACGGTTATCGTTCGTTATCTTATATTTTTGGCGGTTTGAATGGGGAGGGAAAAGATGTCAACGGTTATTTATCTAAATAAAACCGTTGTCAAATAATTGTTTGCAACGGGTTGTTTTTAACCGTTTCGTTTTTAATTTTTTTCTTTTTTTTTTTTTTAAAAATTTAGCTTGTTCTAGCGAAACATTTGAAATGCTATTTTTCAAAGCGTTTTTGTAGCATTTCTTTGGAATGCTATTTTTCAAATTTCTTCTTTGAAAATAGCATTCCAAAGGTAAATTGTAATCGCAAAAATTCAATCCTCGCATCAAAATATTATACACCGTGATCAATTAAACCCAGTTTCAAAACAGTACAAACAGGATGATCAAAAGCCAAAACACAACTTCCTCAAAAAAACAAAAGAAGCTAATACACAATGGCTCTATATATATACACACACACACGTACATAAAGTATGAGCAAACTATTGAGACTCCGCTAATGAAACAACATAACTGGCCCACATATTTCTCATCCGATTGATGTCCTCTGGCGAATATTCTGGGGCTTTGTTGAGTATTATTGGAAACTACAATTCAAAATATATATAATCAAAATAGATATAATAGATGGAAGTATACAGAATTGAACTGAATTTACATCTGAAATAATTTTTAAATCACACTAACCCGTATCGGAATGGTAGAAAGTTTTCCGTCGATAACCTTCCACATGGAGTGACAAACGTAAAAGGCGCATTGTTTGTCGTCTGGTGCTTTAGGAGACTATTATATAAATCATACACAAATCAAATTGAATTAGATTATAAACCTCTCAAATAAATATTAATTAAATGGTACGTGTAATTATTAAGAATACACTTACTATTGGCGTGATAAAATTGAGATCAGTGTTGCTTTCATATTTCCCAAATGGACATAATCTTTTTTTTTTGTTTCAAGAACACTAATTCATAAATACACACATATGCCATTATTATTTGCATATATATGGCTCAAGTCATACAATAACAACTGACATTATGGAAGGTTGTAAACTTACTCAGTTATCATCCTTACATAACTGTCAGAGGGTTTGCCTTCGCGAGAGTCAATCCAGTACACTGTTTTTGTTTCCACTTGGATTGTCAGTGGCACCCAATGCTTCCTATTCATTTTGAGACATTGAACTGTTAGTTCATTTACACGCATTTAAGGATGTTGATAATAAATTTATAGAACCGTGATTCATTACAATAATCACGCACTACACATACATATTTTCATTGTAGGGGGCAAGCCATAGTTTTTTGGACGACATCAACCGACCAACGATACTATTAATTTGTTCTTCGTATGAAATTCTGTTAACAGAGAACGCCTTAGGACTCAAGAATCCGTAGGCGTGACTAGGGACCTTCCACTCAGCGAACTGATTATTGAGGTACCTATTACGCCACATGGAACGAAGATTGTTATTGTAATTGATAATTTTAACAAACATCATTATTCGTAAATGGAAATGACTTAATAGTTATATTAATAAAATTTACTTCATCCAAACCAAAATGTGAAAAACATCTAAATTGTCAAGGTCGACAAATTCCATCAGTTGCTTCGGGTCCAGTATGGCTATATCAGCTACGCCCATAACTTCCATTTCAATGCTAATCATGACTACATCACCTGTAGGTGACCTCTTTACAGCCAGGTTGTGCAAAGCCTTCAGCGAAGCGGTTTTCATCTTTTTCTTATATTCACATAATTCATAATACGAATCATAAGCAGGCTTGCCTGCAACAACTTTCGTTAACGTAGTAGTAATTGCTTTAGCTACCATCATGGCTTTGCTTAAGTTATACAAATATAAAGATTAAAGTAGTTACGATATGTTAATATTCGTACCCTAATATATTTAAAGAACAAGTGACCCCCTCAGTAAAGATTAACGTCTGCATATAGGTACCTCGGGGATGATAACATTGATGAGTTTGTCAGGCCATTGCACATAAGAGCTTAGGGCTTCTTTCAAATAAGTGACCCCCTCAGTAGGAAATGGGACTTGTACTTCCCCATACTCATATTTATATAATTGGGACACTTCCACTTTCCTGCAATTGTGACGAAGGGGTATACCATGAACCTTAACTTACTGAAGTCGGTCGTAATTGAACACGTATCCCCTGGAAATAACAACTTTCTGTTTCCCCTGTAAATAGGACAGACGACAAGCCACCTTGCAATCGGCCTTCACGTCAGCTTTAATTAATTAGTACACATACATTCACTACCTTTAATAAATTTCCTAAGTAAAAAACGTGTATGATATGAATAATTATAAACTAGCAGCTATTACCTTTTTCGGTGTTGAGAAGAACATCTGATCATCAACTACCTTCACTTCATCCCGTGTCACGGCCTTCCTGGCATCCTCTTCCTCTTCAACTGCCTGATATCGATCCTCGGCTCCCACTTCAGTCTCCTTTCCCATTTCCTTCTCCCTTGTCATGTCAACCTCGGCTTCCTTTTGTACATTAACGCTTGTCCATATAAAACGTACTGATTTTCCAAATCATATAACACACTGTATATAAGACAAATATTATTACCTCTTTTTCCTCCTCCTCATCCTCCTCCTCCTCCTCCTCCTCCTCCTCTGCTTTTTTATGACTTCTTGAACCATATCCAACTCCTTTTTTGATGGCTTTTCCCTAGTTTTCAACATTCTCATCATCAACCTGGTTATTTTATGTAGCTGTGTAGTAGAAATTAATGTCAGCATATATAGTTGTAAATTAATTACGTTGGTTCAAATACAGTATTTATAGATTACCTTCTTGGAAGCATCACCACGTCGAGTAGTTTTCCCAAAATACTTAGTGATACCAACATGCGTTCCTACCCCTCTCACACGACCTGGATGCTCTGTTTTGCCAATTGCCCTAGCAAGAATGTCATCACGTCCTTCAGGCTTCCATTTTCCTTCCTCTACCTCCTTCTCACAGATCTTCTACATACACATAAAACCATTAAGCAACACACAATTATATAACTCCGACTACCAGTGGTAGGAGTGACATATTTATTCAAACTTACAATTTTCTCTTTGATGTCCTTATCATATTCAGTTTCCGTCTTTCCATTCTTAGGAGTGTGACCTTCCACCCAAGCGTCGTGACGATTGAATTTTCCAAGCTTTGCCTACAATTCATTCATCACATTGATATCCTCTCAAAATATGTATGATTACGATGAACATGTATAACATCCGACTATAACACCTAATAGTCTAATACTATAAGAATTATGTAGTACTTACAAGTTTCTTCTTAATCAATCTATAACCACTTCGGGAGCCGTAAAAGACAGTCTTTTTCTTTGAAATGTTCGCCTTGTTCCTCTCACTCATAGCCTTCATCAAATAAATTGTATCAAGAAACGTAAGCATGACCAAACACTAAACTAAGTATACTTCTTTACTTATTATTATTTTTATTATTATTATTATTATTAAGTTACCTTAAACTTGTCAAACTGCCTATAAGCGATATAGATATCCCAATGGTCCTGACTGACATACGTATACTTCTTTTTTGGTGGGTTCTTGTTCATCTCCCCGGTTTCCTTGTTGAACAAGTGGTTCTCTGCCATCTTTAACTTCCAAGATCTGAGGGCTTCCCCTGTCTTTTTTTTAGGTTCTTATCATACATTTCGGGGACAACGTAAGCTAACTGCATATATGATGAGCATAGTTGGTACAAGTGTTTCGGCTAATACACATATCAAGTAGTAACTTAATTTCAGCTAAAACATTTATTATTGTATATACAACCTTTATTCTTTTATTAGCACGGTGTTAAAGTATTTGACTCGATTCACGGATACGCGGCATACCGAGAGGCACATATTGTCTTACACAACAACCAATCCAACTTGTAAAATACCCAGCATACTCACCATATGGTAGTCCCGTATCTTTATCCCATTGTAAAGGATTAGGTATCTTTGAATTTATTGCTTCTAGGGAAACCCTGTGGCGCATTCGATCCGCAGTGTGTTGCAAATTATTCTCATCACCCGAAATCGCCGATGCATTTCCATCGTTTCTTTTGCGCTTTTGGACCATATCTAAAGCGAAATTAATAAACAAATAATAACAATGCATACTTATAATAACAAACAAATATCTAGAGATGAGGGTTTATTACTTCTTTAAACAAGAGAATCCGGATTGATCTCGGCGGCAATGGCGGCGATGACGATGATCTGCGACGCGGCGATGGGGTAGGCTTGGTGGGGGAAGCTCAATGTTTGAGAATATTATGTGGGGGAGGGGAAGCTCAGAGTATATATGTGTGAATAATATAACACTTCTTGCAAGACCTTGTTTATTGGAAAGTAATAAACATGGTATAAGAAAAACCGTTATATTTTGTTTCCAAACAGACTACAGTTTTGTTTGAAACCGTAATTGATTAGTACTATCTACAACGGGTTAGAAATAACCGTTGTCTGAAATATTTTCATTTTGTTTGATTTTCCCGCCATGAAATAAAGCAACCTTTTTATAAACATAACAACGGCCTCAACCGTTATAACTGTACACGTCCAGAACAACGGTTTGGTTATATCCGTTTTAATTTATATTTAATTTTGTTTGATTTTAGCGCCAAGAAATAAAGCATCATTTTCATATAGATAAAGCATCATTTTGTTTGATACGATTTTTCCCTAACCCGCCCACTACAATAGCAGAAAAAGTTTACAACAGCAGTTTGATATATATAACAGCAAGACAATAATTACACATGACGTAAGATAACTTGATTGGATTGCTGATATTTTCACGGCTGCCGGGAACGTTTTTTGGATTTGCTAGTCTCTTCATTAACCCAAATACCTTTCATCATGATCATCCCGTGTATATATGTTTGGAATGTTAACATTTTCAACATCATTACCAAATTGCGATATAGCACTGTGATCAAGTCCTTCAAATTCGACGTCTTCATCATCTGGAATTCGGCGATGGCAAGATAGAACAACTGACCACTTCTTATTCATAGGATCGGTAACATAAAAAACTTGTTTTGCTTGTGACGCTAATATAAAAGGATCGTCCTTGTTTCCAACCTTGTCAAAATTTACTAATGTGAATCCTAAATCATCCTTTCTAACACAATTGTTTTTCTCAACCCACTTGCACCGAAATAGAAGTATCTTAAAATCCATGTAGTCTAAAACCAATATCTCTTCAATAACTTCATAGTATTGCATTGTACCCAAAACATGATTTTTATCCTTTGAACTAGGAAAGTATATAGCCCGAGAATCTACGCAAACTCCACAGTTTTGAATTGTGCTCGCCTCATCTTGAATGCAGGTGTAGAAAGTGTACCCATTGATCGCATACCCGCTATAAAAAGTTGCACGAGTATCAGGACCGAAAGCGAGATGTCGTAGGATGGTTGAGCTATCATCAATTGGGTTGTCATCATCGTAAATAGTATCCTTAAACCAGTCACTAAATTTCTTGTAATTCTCATTTGCATACCACCTTTCGTTCTTATGAGGGTGTTTTCCCTTAAGGTAACTCTGGTGTTCTGCTCTGTAAGGCTGGACATGATCATCGTTAAATAGAACGTACGTATGAACTCTATGTCGCATGTTAGATGACATATCCTTGGAAACATGACCCCTTACACCTTTTCCATTCATCCAGTCATTATGACGATTCGTAGGAGCTCCAATTAACTCATCCAAGGAGAGGTACGTGTAACAATACGAAAGAGCTTCATCGATAATTGCTCGCTCAACAATACAACCCTCTGGACGATACCTATTAGATGTGTAATCCTTGTAAACTTTCATCAATCGTTCGAATGGGTACTGATAGCTCAAATACACTGGCCCGAGATACAAATCCTCCCGGACTAGGTGGACAGTCAAATTAACCGTGATAGTGAAAAATGAGGAGAGAAAATACATTTCAAATAGACAAAGACTGGTGACGAGGATCTCCTGCAAAGTTTCCGCTTCATTGGTATCAATGACTTTACTGTTGATTGATTTGAAGAAATAGCAAAATCTAGTTATAGCATGTCGAACCTTTGGAGGCAGAATGGAACGAACGACCACAGCTAGTAGTTGTTGCATCAATGTATGACAATCATGTGACTTTAAACTAGTAAGTTTTAGGTCCTGCAACGAAATAAGGCTTCTAATATTAGATGAATAGCCCTCTGGCACCTTAATACCATGCAAGCATTCACAAAACTCTTTTTCTCCTTTTTGCAAGAGTATAAGTCACGGGCGGCAAAAAGTCCGATTTCCTTTTGTTTTAGCCGCCAAATTTCTCAGACTAATACCCATCTCAACCATATCATCCCTAGCAGCCTTGTTGTCTTTTGTCCTACCCGGGACATTCAACAGAGTATTGATTATATTATCACAAACGTTCTTTTCAATGTGCATAAAATCTAGGCAATGTTTAACCGGGAGGTCACGCCAGTACGGAAGTTTGGTAAAAAATATGGTTTTTTTTATAACCACGAGTAGACAACTTAGGTCCCTTCTTCCCATACGTTATCTCAATATCTTTCACTTTATCATACACTTCATGACCATTCAAAATCTGAGGACTCCCATGTTGCTCAGGACACCCATTAAACGCCTTGTGAAGCTTACGATAATGATGATCAGGGCATAACCATCGACGATTTCCCCTGTACACATGCTTGCGAGAATGCTTCAAATATTCTGATTCAACATCCCCCCCCCCCCCCCCACACACACAATGGGCAAGCCTATTTCCCATGTACAGTATGTCCAGAAAGATCGCCGTACGTCGGAAAGTCAGTTATTGTACACAATAACATAGCTCTCAGATAAACTTTCCTTCTTATAACCATCAAACACCGGTATCCCTCTTTCCCACAGAATCTTCAGATCATCTAGAAGTGGTTCCAAATACACATATATGTCATTTCCAGGTTGTCGAGGGCTAGATATCAACAAAGACAACATCAGATACTTCCGTTTCATGCAAACCCATGGGGGCAAATTATAGATGGCCAACACAACTGGCCAAGTACTGTGTTGGGTACTCATGTTTCCATGAGGGTTCATTCCATCTGTGGAGAGCGCTAGACGCAAGTTCCTTACTTCTTTGGCGAATTCAGGATATTTAGCATCAAACCCTTTCCACCGTTGACCATCCGCTGGGTGTCTTAACTTTCCATCTTCAATCCTTCCACTATTATGCCAAGTCAACATTCTTGCATCTTCTTCATTCAAATAAATCCTTATGAATCTTGGTATTATTGGAAAATACCACAACACTTTAGCTGGGATCCCTTCCTTAGTCTTATAACACCATACATAGCAGCGCAGACAATATGATAATTTCTCATAATCTTTACGTGACAATATGCAGTCATTGGGACAAGCATGTATTTTCTCATATTCCATGCCCAATTCTCTAATCATTTTTGTAGCCTCATATGTCCGACTCGGAAGAACATTACCGTCAGAAAGCATGTCACATAGCAAAGCTAGAAGATCCGTAAAACTCTTATCACTCCACCCATTTGCCCCCTTCAAGTTATATAACTTTACCACCACGGATAATTTGGTATAATTCTTACAATCAGTAAATAAAGGCATTTCAGATTGACTCAACTTCTCAATTAAATCATCAGCATTTATTTCCCCATCACCGGTAGCTTCAAAATCATCGAATCCATCATCTTCAGCAAACTTCTCACCTAAAACAACTTCAGGTGTAGGTGAACGATTGTTTACACACACATCATATGCCCTATCCCCTATATCTAAACCAGCAGCTTCAGGTGTATGATTATTTACCTCTACATCAGATTCCCCATACTCATCCTCTAATTCTCCATGAAAAACCCAACGCCTATAATCTCTACTGAAACTATTCTTTTCTAAGTGTATTTTGACATCTGGGATAGGCAAACCCCTAATATTACCACATCTATTACAAGGGCAGGAGATTGATGAGTGGAGATGAAAATTTTTACTTACGAAATTGTAAAATTCAGCAATTCCATCATTATAAATGGGATCACCAATTACACCATCAATCATCCAAGTACGACCCATATATAAGCCAGTAGCTATGAAAATGAGATTACCTTTTTAAAGCTATAAAGATTAATGACGGCAATGACAAAGATGACTTCTTTAATTAGTTTTTCATTATAAATAACACCCTAAAAAATAAACTCTATCTGCGATCATAGCGTGGATCTTTTTTCTGAAATTTTCAAGAAACACCATTGTTAATTGTTGTAATTGATATATGTAATATGATAACGGCTTAACAAAGAACCGCTATCATTTTGTCTTATTATTGACATAACGGTTCCAATTCTTATTATCTTATTATGCCATTACCATTCTTTTTTATTATTATAAGTAGAAAGTTAGTCATTATAATATTTTATTTGGTGGATTGAATTTGAATTTAAGGACTTGATTAAAACGTAGTAACAAATAATATAAATAATTAAACTTTTATTCAAATAACCACCATAATCAAAATACAACTCATAATGTCAGATAATAATTAAAGACTTAATTAGAATCTGATTAAGAATTAGGATAGTCTTCATGCCCAATTTTGGCATAGATTAAGTCGTAGATCGACTGTTCATCATCAGTGAGCGGTAGCAGTGTGGAATGGCCTCTTTCTCCCATGACATAGGCACGTTGGCAGGAATGTACTGCCTCCGGTAATGTGTCAGTGGACGATGATCAAGATGGGTCGCAACCCATAGATAAGGGCCCTTTTTTTTAGCATCCGAATAAAAGTCCTCTTTCCCCGCATCTTTCTCCGTAAATATAGCCCCTAATGTTCTTGCCTGCCAAAAACTATCATGGCAGTTGGCTTCGTCAAACTCGATAAAAGCGAAGCCTGAAAAACCTTGCTTGTTTGTAGACACATGGTACACTTTTTTAACCGCAGTGAAACCGGAGTCATGAAGCATTTGCCTTAACCACCAAAAATTAGGGTTTAAACCCTTTTCATTCCCATCATAACGAACCGGAGATTATGGAGAATGCAAGTAAAAGGTCATGCGTAACGATTACGTGATTGTAGCTCCGATACACCAACCATATTTTTTTAGAGAGAAATTTAGAGAGAAATTAAAGAGTAAATGTTTGATAATTTAGATTTTAACATTATGAAGACATATTTATAGAATTGTTTTGGTCAAATTGAAAACGGTTGGTCAAATGAATATTTATTAAAGTTCGATAAAGTTTTGAATGCAAAGGTCAAACTGAGAAATCTAATCAAATAGTGACAACGCTTGAATTGAAAAACCGTTCTTTCATAATAGCAAATGATAACGGTTATAAGAAACACGTATCTATAACATAACAACGGGTAACACAAACTGTTACTGGTGCTAATTTAGTAACGTTTTTTGAAATGCCGTTTTCTTAAACTGGTAACTGTTGTCTAACAACCGTTGATAAGAGAGATTTTATAACGAGGTTTTGGAAACCGTTAAACGTTTTTGATAACGGTTTGCTAAACAAGTGTTGTCACATTATAATAAGAACGGTTTTTGACGGAAACCGTTATTCTTATTAGCGTGGTCTAGGTTTCCGCCAATATTTTGAAAACGGTAATCTAAGTGTCGTTATTAAATGCATTAAACCATTGTGATACGCTCCTTATTGATTGCCAGAATTGGCATAGTGACTCTTAATAGTTTCTACGCGAGGTTCATTTTATTAGACACATCCTAAGTTCATTAATATCATTTGTTTAGGCTTGAGGATCGTTTTACTCTAATACCACTTTGTAACACCTTCATTTATTCAGGAGCCTTTAGTTAAACCTCCCAAGTAAATCGGGCTGTTACCATCTCAGATTTCCCGAGGTAGTGAATAACAAAGTGAAATAAACCAAAATACTGTATATAAAATAACCATTAAATGTCTTATTACAATTGTCAAACTCATTAAATTAAACTATAATAATACAATTTACTACGCAGCGGAAATAAATAAAATTACATAAATAAACTCTCTGTCAACTAAGTAATCTAGACAACTGCTATGGTCTAACTTCTCACGCCTTGCATCCCATGCTCGCAATGCTAACTCAGTGCACATCAACAATCTGCTCCCCAATAATTGTTTCAACACAGGTGTTTACAGAATACATTGTCAACCAAACAGTTGAGTAGGAATATCTAAACAACATGAAAACAACCATAATATGAATAACAGTCAAGATATGCATATGCTTAACAACCAATCTGTAACACCCCCATACTCCAAGTGCCTTACCAGGACCACTTAAAGCATGAGAATGCTACCATCTCAGCTACCCGAGGTAATGTATATCAAATGGACCATAAAAGAACGTACTTTAATAAATAAGTTTAAGTGATTACATAACAAAACCAACTGTAAAGTAAAGTGCAACTGTTCTAAAACCAAACTACAACTGAAGTACAAAAGTATAAAGACAACACAGCGGAAGACTACTATCAGACTCATGGCAACTCCATCCCCAGATAATCCCGCGCGCATCCATAGTATACCTGCTAGACAACTGCTCACCACCCCCGAATGGATCACCACAGTTTTTAAAAAATTTAAACGGGGTCAGTACTGATTACACAAAACAAACAACTGCAATAAAACAATACCACAACCAATTCAATTAACCCAAACTCCATCACATCTCCACACACCTGACTACACACTAAAGTGTGTAGCCCTGCCAGAATACTCATCGCAACAAGTATTCCACACCGCCAGTGGGGGACCGCAGCCATTCCCGCCTAAGCCCCGTTCATCTCATCCGAGTGATAAACCCATGTTCATTAATGTGCACATCCCTTCTGTGGCGGGTTCCACAGAAGGCGAATCAAGGGCGTGAAGTCACTTCCGCAAGTGACTCCACTCAGCCGAGGACGCACCTCGAGAACCACAGACAAACAATCACAACCAATCACAATATACAACACAATCACCAATTATCAATTCCAAAACGATACAAACCAACAACAATTATCAACCATCAACAACATTATGTAATCAATACTGAGTAGGAAAACCCTACCTGAAATAGCAATCACCAAGATCGTCACAATCAGCTAAGCATAATCGTTCTTCAACGAAATCACCTCCTATAAACACACAATCATACAATCACAATCTAACATCAACAATACTCCCCAAAACCCCCAAATTACCCAATAAGGGTTTCAACTAAAATCAATGAAACGATATAAAATCTATACTAGGATCTTACCCACAATGCGATGGTCTCAACGACGTAAATAACTCAATGATCCGACGACTCTAGCCCTTAGGATTTGATAGCAATGTGAGAGAGGAGAGCAACGTAACCTTGTTTTCTCTTTTGTGAAACTTATAATGAAGTAAGAGTGAAAAGAAATGACGAAATATGTTTTTATAACCTTCTCGCGTTGCTATCAAAACCCGACAAATAACCCGTAAAAACACACTTACTCGATCGAGTAAGTGAATTGGAGGCGAGTGACCCTTACTCGATCGAGTGTCACACATACTCGATCGAGTACCTATCAGGTCAGCTACTGTTTTAAGTAAAAACATACTTACTTGACAGAGTAAGTCCCACTCGATAGAGTACCCATAGACATATAAAACCGTAGTATTACACAATCCACATCTCCGAGACACCCATTCATCCCGCCAATCCTTGGACCGGGGTATTCACACATTATCCACCGACTAAGCACGGGGCCTTCCAATTCACACATTATCCACCAGAGAAAAGTACAACTCAATAACTGATTAATAATAACAGTCAACATTACAAGCCATCCAGCAAATAATCTTCATTCTCCAAATAACACCCATATGTCAATTAACACAAAATTGTATCCTAGTTGAGTAGATAACCTACCTGATCAGCAAATACTCCAAATAATCCAATCCAAGCTACTCAGCTGATAATATTCATTCACAAAATCGTCACCTAGCAATTACGATAATTATAAATACTAACTATCCAATTACATAAAACAATTACACTACTTATTAATTAATTATTTTATTGCGCAAATTAATAATTATAGCCCGTCTCAAAACCCAATAAACTACCCAAGAATACCCGTGTTTCACCCATGATAAATACACATAATTCCCATGTAAATACACCTAAAAACAACCCATGTAACTGCCCCAAACAACCACCATAAGCATGACAACCATCTACCCAAAGCTCCACCGTGAGCCACCAACAACAACCACCCAGCCACGCGCCAAAAACCAGCAACAACACTACCCACGACTGCCCAAAATAGCCCCACACCAGCAGCATCAACAACAAACAACAACAACCCGTCACTCGTCATACAACCACGATTTACACACCCTAACCAACCACATCCACCACCACCGTGAGCCACCATGGACCATTACCACACCACCCATGTCCATGGTGCAGCACGACCTGTTAAAAAATATTAATCTCATTAATTTGCATATTCATATATGAAAAGATTTATTTAGTCATAAAATAAAAGCTAGATCTTATGCATGCAAACATAAATAAGATAAGAGAAGAAATCATCAATCTTACTATATGATTTCGGATTAATGGGCACCAACAAATTCACCTATTTGTTAGTTCTTGAGCTTTTCTTAAAATGGATGAACAAAAGGTCCAAATTAGAACCTCTCCCAAATGTGAATACCCAAGAAAATCTCTTAATAACTAATATTATTTTGTACTAGAAATAATATAAGTCTTACTATAAAATTGTCACAAAAATATTGTGTATTTACTCTTGAAAATTTCGGCCAAGAGGAGAGATATGTGAGTTTTTATTTCTCTAAGTTTTTTAAATGGCAGAGAGAATGTTTCTTTTTCTTACACTAGAAAAATTAGAATTGTAGAGAATGAATATGAAGGAATCCATATTGGTGCCTCTTCATCAAAACCGGTGGGGGTGTCTATTGGGGAGCCAATGCATGGATCTAATTTTCTTCCCAAGAAGTGTAGGCTTGCATGGCTACATATAGGTAGGTTATCATTGTATTTTCTCTTATTAAAATAATCAACACAATTTATCCACTAATACCCTCTAATTTTCGGCACATATATAAAATGGGTGGTCCATTTTATTTTGTCATTTGTCAATTGTAACATATGTGAGATGTTACTTGACATATGAAATTGTAATGTATTTTTATCATATTAAAAATCAACATAATCATAAAATATGTCATATACAAAATCGACTAGTAATTCGTAATTACTTGTACCAAAACGGTTTATCAAATTATAAATTACAACGTCTTGTATTTATAATAAATTATTCATTCAATTTCAGTTTCAATTGTTTCGTAAACAATAATTTTTATCCAAGCAATAAAACAATTCAATTACTTAGACCGTATGTAATATAATCGAATTACAATAAGACACGTTAATTTTACTCACAAGATCATCCGTGAATTTTAAGCAATTTAATTAACTCGTATCGGCATACGATTAATTAAATAATCAATTAAGAGTATTTCCCTATAGGTATGACCTAAGGGGATCAACTGATCACCACCGTCGCACGACAGTAATGTCAAACTCTAGTCAGCCAATCATTACCGATATGTGTGGACCAGTTGACTGTAAAATATTACATCCCACATGTATTCTTAAAATGAGATTTAAACATCTGATCATCATGATCAACAGTTGTGATCGCATTATTGTCGGAGGACACATATTCCAACACGACCCTGACTAGCCATCACAGCCACCCCAAGCACGACCCTAAAGGCGACCCTACACACGACACCCAACAACAAACAACACAACACCACCACCGCACACGCGTTTTCAGCCACCAAACGCAACCCAATCCACTACCAATTGTACCATTATGGATCACCACCACACCGTGCCCAACCATGGTGAACCACATCCCAAACCCCACCTGCAATCCCTCCTAAAACGCGACCTAAACAACAGCTCAACACCAACAGTAATAACAACAACAACTCGACCACCCTATATAAACAACTCATTTACTACCACTAACCACCACCCAAACCGCCACCCACAACCACCAACACGACCTCCACTCCACCCACGACAACACCCAGTCCTTAGCCTGCCCTAGGTCAGCCACGCACAAGGGTAAAAACCAGCCCAAAGTCCGGTACAAAAACAACAATAACAACAATATAAAAACGGTCAAATCCTAGGTCAATGGTGGTCAAATTGGTTGTCAACGGTAGTCAGAGACGGGTCAAGGTTGTGGTGGGTTAAAGGTATATATTAATTAATATACGAACTAGTATATGACGGTCTTACCTTAAGATCTTGAGGCGAAGGGACAAAAGGCTCCCTTGAAATCTCTCCCTTGAAATCTCTATTATTGTGTTTATGAATTATGCGTGAATAAGGGTCAATATAAGACTTATGTCTCCTATTTATAATAGTAAGGTAGGTCAAATAGAAAGGTATTAGGAAACAATTTTATATACTATTAATCTATCAATTATATTACATATTATTATTATTATTATTATTATTATTATTATTATTATTATTATTATTATTATTATTATTATTATTATTATCATCATCATCATCATCATCATCATCATCATCATCATCATCATCATCATCATCATCATCATCATCATCATCATCATCATCATCATCATCATCATCATCATCATCATCATCATCATTATTATTATTATTATTATTATTATTATTATTATTATTATTATTATTATTATTATTATTATTATTATTATTATTATTATTATTATTAATATTATTATTATTATTATTATTATTATTATTATTATTATTATTATTATTATTATTATTATTATTATTATTATTATTATTATTATTATTATTATGATCATCATCATCATCATCATCATCATCATCATCATCATCATCATCATCATCATTATTATTATTATTATTATTAATATTAATATTAATATTATTATTATTTATTATTATTATTATTATTATTAATATTATTAATATTATTATTAATATTAATAATAATAATAATATTATTATTATTATTATTATTATTATTATTATTTTTATTATTATTTTTATTTTTATTATTATTATTATTTTTATTATTATTATTATTATTATTATTATTATTATTATTATTATTATTATTATTATTATTATTATTATTATTATTATTATTATTATTATTATTATTATTATTATTATTATTATTATTATTATTATTATTATTATTATTATTATTATTATTATTATTATTATTATTATTATTATTATTATTATTATTATTATTATTATTATTATTATTATTATTATTATTATTATTATTATTATTGGTGGTGCGGTGGTGGAGGAGCTTCAAAGAGTCGGTCATTATGGATTCTACAACGGTAGGTTTAGTACATTGCGAAAGATCATCGAAGGCCGCCAAGGAAGCCGTGTGGATTAGGTAATTTTCGGAGGGGCTAAGGATAGTTCCTACCGCCAAAGATCCTATCACGATCTTCTCTGGTAATAGTGGGGCTATCTTTCAAGCTAAAGAGCCCAAGTCTAGTAACAAGTCTAGACATGTACTTAGAAAATTTCATGTAATTAGAGATTTTATCGAAAGGAAGGAAATAGCGATTTGTAAGGTTGGGACAAATGATAACATTGCTGATCCTTTAACCAAGCCTTTACCGCAGGCTAAGCATGACAAACATGTAATTTCCATGGGTCTTAAACTCATGCCAAGTTTGTATTAGATTATAAGATATGAAATGAAAAACTTTGTTTTTGGTTTGTTCATATATGATAATCGTATTTATCGTTTGAGTTTCATTATGTAAACTCATTTATTTACTACTTTGTTATATCCAAATAGGTTGTTGAGACAATATTGAACCCTATTAAAGTGAACTGGATTAACATAGTATTCGCCCCTAGTTACTTATATGAGGTGACGTCTCGAGGTGACTAGAGTGTGGTGCGATTGATGGCAATTTCAAGTGCCATAGGGTCATAAGGGATGACTTGTCGATCACATAGACAGACTGTATGGGACACTCTGTCGGGCAGTGACCGCTTATAGAGTTCTTAAAAATCATAAAGCCTGGTCGTGGCGAGAGCTACTATAGTATTCTTATGAATCAATTCTTTTGACCAGAGACTATTCGACCAAGTTGGCACAGTTTCTGATTGGCTTTGATTTACGCTCTACGACTATCATAACTGAAGTCAAATGGGTGCATTTTGGGTCATGATGAACGATGGCTATACGAAGGGAATAATGCGATAGGAATTGTCCACCCCCTTGCCAGGGTTATTTAAAAATCTCAAGGCCACTCGAGGAGTAGTGAACTGAAATGCGTGGCCACGCTTGGACGGTATCCACGATCGATAATTCCGGTCAGACAGTTACTTTTCAGATCGAGGAAACCACTCAAGATATGGTCAAATGCAATTACGATCTACAAGACACCTTGCATTGAGTGGGAGATGATGTAATAGGACAAGAGAATTGGTGACGCACACTTGTCTCGGACAAGTGGGAGATTGTTGGAGTAAGTGACCTCAACAATACTGCGATCACATAATTAAATCTCATAATAAGAATACGGAGGGGATGATTCAAATTATATTGTCAACTGATCAACATTAATCGGTAATGATTGGCTAACTAGAGTTTGACATTACTGTCGTTCGACGGTGGTGATCAGTTGATCCCTTAAGGTCAGACCTATAGGACAATTCCCTTAACAGATTAATTAATTGTATATTGATACAAGTTAATTAATTCTATAAAATTGAACAATTTATATTTGTGAGTGAGAATAAGTATCTTATTGTAGTTTGATTAAATAAGATTCAATTTAGTAATTAAAAGATTTTATTACTAAATTTGATTATTGTTTATGAAACAATTAAAATAAGAATGATTGATTAATTATAATTGCAAAATGTTGTGAATTATATTTATATGACCCATTTTAAATACTTGTAATCATGAATTAGTAGTTAAATTGTCACATGTAATTTATTTGTTATAAAATGATATTTAAGGGGTTAACTATGCATTAAAATACATATGGGCATGGTGTGTGACACATGACCTACCTATTTACATTTGACAAAACACAAACTTAAAATAGAGTCCATTTTATCTCTAGAGGCCGAAAAATTGGAGGGACAAATGAGTTAGTGGATGGTTTATTTTAATGTAAAATAAACATCATGATTACCCTAAAATGACTAGCCATGCAAACCTAGTTTTATGGGTAAGACAAAGGCCATGCATTGGCCCTTTTCCTCTCCGTCTACCCGGCCTCCCTTGGCTAAAATAAGGGCTTGGCCCTTATTATTCATTCTAATATGATGCATAATGTTTGCATACTTTTTCTCATTTCTTTCTCTAAAATTAAGTTAGAGAAACTCTAGAAATTGTTCGAGCAAAAATCTAATAAATTTCTTTACATTACTATAGTATTAATTTCATTGTTATTAGATTAAATATAAGGATACTAGTTATATTACCTAGTTAGTAATTTAATTAGTGTTAAGGGTTTTTGTCTTGGGTGCAACATTGAGGAGGGTCTCTATACTTGAGATTTGTTGGAGGATCATCCACTTGCATTATAGCTCAGGAACAAGTTAAGGAAGGAGTCCTTGCTTGTGCCCAAAATTCGAACCATCACAATGTAAGGAACATTGTTTTTCCTTCTTTATTTCATTATTTTGTTATGCATGCACTAAATCCTAAATGACTAAATTATAATGTTAATTAGATCACTATTAAGAATGTCTAATAATAGGTATATGAACCTAACAAATATTATTATTATTATTATTATTATTATTATTATTATTATTATTATTATTATTATTATTATTATTATTATTATTATTATTATTATTATTATTATTATTATTATTATTATTATTATTATTATTATTATTTTATTTTTAGTTTTTTATCTAAAGGATGCGCGCAGCTTTTATTAAAAGAAAAATAAAAGTTTACATGAAATTGGTGGGCAGCCGAGAGACAATCTGGGCTCCCACACCCTTAGGAACAACAAAGCTAAATCTAGTAAAAATGTAAGCGGCCACCCGAGCCCCCGCATCCTGAGATACCGAGAAATTTCTCACACCCTTTATTATTATTACTATTATTATTATTATTATTATTATTATTATCATCATCATCATCATCATCATCATCATCATCATCATCATCATCATCATCATCATCATCATCATCATCATCATCATCATCATCATCATCATCATCATCATCATCATCATCATCATCATCATCATCATCATCATTATTATTATTATTATTATTATTATTATTATTATTATTATTATTATTATTATTATTATTATTATTATTATTATTATTATTATTATTATTATTATTATTATTATTATTATTATTATGGTGCGGTTAGCTGGAGGAGCTTTAAGAGTCGGTCATTGCGGATTCTAGAACGGAGGCTGAGTACATTGCAGCATCTGAAGCTGCCAAGGAAGCCGTGTGGATTAGGCGATTTTTGGAGGGGCTAAAGATAGTTCCTACCGCCAAAGATCCTATCACGATCTTCTGTGATGATAGTGGGGCTATCTTTCAAGCTAAAGAGCCCAAGTCTAGTAACAAGTCTAGACATGTATTTAGAAAATTTTATGTAATTAGAGATTTCATCGAATGGAAGGAAATAGCGATTTGTAAAGTTGGGACAGATGATAACATTGCTGATCCTTTAACCAAGCCTTTATCGCAGGCTAAGCATGACAAACATGTAATTTTCATGGGTCTTAAACGCATGCCAAGTTTGTATTAGATTATAGGGTTTTTTGATAACTGCTACCGCAAGTAACTCATTTTTTACCAACTGCTACCAACATAATTTTTTTTTAAAAACTGCTACCAAAATTGTTGGTTCGGTTTAATACTAACTACCCAATGAGGTTAGGACGTAAATAGAGATGATCTCAGCCATCCATTTCAAATTCTAAACTTAAGTTCTATTTTCCCTACCTCTAATGCCCTTACCCCTCCTTATATCTTCCTAATTCATTCCTTCATTCCATTCATCTTCAATTTCACAATTTCAAGTCTCATTCTCACTCACCCTCTCTCTCTTTATTCATTTAAACTGATTCCACTTCATATTCTAGGCTTTTTCATCATCAATTTCAGGTAATTTTAATATCTCATCATTTTTCTTCCTCCATTTGATATACCCAAAGTATATTCTCAAATTAGGGTTCTTAATTTTTTTTTCGTTTTCTAGATTTGTAGCAATGTCAAATGTTGGCAATGGTGACAGAAACTTCAGGGCAATTAAGTGTCGTTGTGGGGTGCCAGTTGCTCTACTCAGGTCTTGGACACAAGACAACCCAGGGCGTAGGTTCCTCAAGTGCATGTTTTCAAACCCAGAATCCAGTCGTGGGTGTGGATTTTTTAGTTGGTATGATGAATTGCAAATGGAGTGGCAGAAAAATACAATAAATCAGTTGATGTTGGAGAAGGATGTTCTGAAGGGTGAATTGATGATGAGTAAGGGTGAGGTTGCTCATCTGCAAGAGCAAAATAAGAAGCTTAGGGAAGCCAATATCCTACTAAGGCAAATTAAGGCATATGAAGATGTGAATGTGGACAATGAAGATATCGGGAGGAAAAGTTGCAGACCATTGTTCAGTTTGGTTGTTGTTGTTTGCCTTTTAGTTCTTGTAATGAGCATTGTGTCTCAAATCTAAGCTTGTAAGAGGCATGGATAATGTATTTTAGTTGATAGGTTTTGTAGCTCAAATGATTTTCAAGTTTAACATTTGAGCCATTTTCCCATGTATGATCTGAACCTATCAATGAAAATGTTCTCCATTTCTAATCCTAATCATGTACCTTATTTTTTTCTAAAGCATTTTGTCATACACTGCTGAAATTGACCAGGAAAAATTGATAAAAACTGACAGGTTACATTCAAAAAAACTGGCAGAAATTGACTGTCAAATTTGATGAAATTTGACAGAATTTCACAACACACAACAACCAATTCTTCTTTTGCATATCTCTGATCTGCAACACCAACAGTAACACCAACAAACAAAAAATGACAGCAAGAATGAGTTGAACAAATGGTCTTCAAATTACTTAAGAAAAGAAGAAATTGTCTTACAAACATAAGAAAAATTGTCTTACAAACATAAGTTAAAGAACATTAAACACTTGACATAATTGTTCCTCAAAATATAACACATTACTAATCCTCAAAACCTAGCTTTCTCCTTGGATTTCCAGTAGGTGGAGCATTAGATGGAGCATTGTTGACACTAGCCTGACTCTCTTGAAAAGGTTGTGGCTGACTGATTGAAGGGCCAGATAGTCCTTGCACCACTGCAAAGATCATGTGCCTTCTTGGCCTTCCTTCTTGCAACCCCCTCTCTCACCTTAGCACTCCAAGCTGATTTACTCTTTCCCCTTGTGACTGCCACCTTCTCCTTCACTGTTATCATGGGAGGATTTTTACAAGTCTTCATGTTATGGCCATTCATTCCACATTTGCTACATGTCTTAGTCTGCTTCAGTCTCTTTGTTTGTCCACTGCTCCCTTCCCCTGCTTCTCTTCTCCTCTTTTTCAGTTTAGGCCTTCCAGGTAGCTTCTTATATGGTGGTGGTGCAGGGGGTGTGAGGTCAACGTTCTCCCAATCTTCATAACCAGCATGGCTTTTGCTATAGGGTCTTTGAAAGGCTTTGAGATATGTCTCTTTGGTATAAAACTCATCAACATAGTCAAGCACCTCGTCCCTTTGCTCTCTTATGCAAAAAGTTGCATGTGGACATGGAATGCCAGTTAGCTGCCAACTCTTACAACTACATGTTTTTAAAGCTAGGTTCACAGCTTTCTGCTTTCCTCTATGGTCAACCTCAAACTCACCACTGAAAGAGGGAATAGAGAAGCAGAATCTTGTTTCATTTTCCACCCACTTCAAATACTTTGTCACAAATGGCATCAATCTATCCACATAGCTTTGAATTCCCATCCTTTTCTCATAATGTCTCTTCATGACATATCTTCTTATCCATTCCATTAGACTGATGATAGGCTTATCTCTTACAGGTTTTAAAACTGCATTGAAGGACTCACACATGTTATTCAACAACAGATTAGACTTGCTAGTTGTTGGGAATGCATGTCTTGACCAGTGCTTGGGTGGTATTGCATTCAGATATGTATATGCATCAACATTCAGGAACTTGATTCCAGCCAACTCTCTTTTAAACTCAACCTCTGAAGTTGTTCTTTGCCCTCCGAATGACTCCTTGAACAATCCACCAGGCCACTGAAGCTTAAAATTAGCCCATATATGCCTCACACAGAATCTAATTTCAGCCTTTGGAGTGACCCTATTCAAAGCCTCTAATAAACCCTGTTCACCCCATAAAATGTATCAGTTCAAATGTTAAAAGTGTAAAGTTTCTAATATAACATGAAAACCAACTTTCTAATATAACATGAAACCCCATAAAAGGTATAGGATATATAAGAATGAGGGACATACCTTTTGCCTGTCTGACATAATAGTCAGTCCTTCACCATCAACTTTCTCCAGATCTTCCATCAGTAGGGTCAAAAACCAAGTCCAACTTTCATTATTTTCTACCTCTACCACAGCCCATGCCACAGGATATATGTTATTGTTAGCATCCATACCCACAGCAACTAAAATCATTCCTGGGTATGAGCCCTTAAGATGGCAACCATTAACCCCAATCACAGGCCTACAACCAGCCAAGAATCCAACTTTACAAGCCTTAAAGCACACATACATCCTCTGAAAGATAGGGGGTGGATTTTCCACATTATCCACAACAACAATAACTGTGGAACCTGGATTATAGGTCCTCAATGCATTAGCATATTCCCACACCCTACCATATTCTTCAGCACCATCACCATTTATCATCAATCTGGCCCTAGCCCTAGTTAACCAAGCCTGGTGATAACTAATTTTGACTCCCAAAGTTCTTGCAACATTTTTCACAAACTTATCCAATTCCCAACCAGGGTTTTCCCTCCACTCCTCAAGGTACTTCCCAGCCAAATACTCAGAAGAAACCTTACTATTGACACCTTTAAATGAGCACTTGTGAGTCAGATTCATTGACCTAATTACTATGAACTCCCTATTATTTGTTCCAGTGGCATAAAACCTAAATGGACATAAAGACTTTTTACAAACACACCTAATCTTACTTCTGACCGTGTCCCATGGGCATTTGCATTTGTATTTGCAATAAGCTGTCACCTTTGCTCCACCATTATGTAAAAAATAGTACTCATACCTGTTCTCAATAGCATGTGCTCTCAAAGCTTGCCTGAGTATATCAGCAGAAGAGAACTTCAATCCAACCTCTAAATGCACATTTTCCTTGAAATCAGTGTCAGGGTTAAAGACTCTACCACCATCTCCCTCATCATCTGAACCCTCAAGACTTCTCAAATCATCAGACAACTCCAAATCTTCTTCTAATTCCTCTAGAAAGTCAGTATTGCTCTTGTTGTTTCCTTCCTCCCCTTCTCTGCTTTCAAACAGATCTTCAGCTACAAAATCCTCCTCATCAGCCACAAAATCTGAATCTGCTAGGTCAGACTCCTCATCACTTTCTTCACCTGAGGCATCAACCTCTTCTTCCTCTACAAACACCTTCTTTCCAGTAGCCTTTTTATTTGAACCCTTACCTTGTTTCTTGCCAACAACTTGCTTCTTACCCTTATTTTTAACAGCCACCTGCTTCTTACCACTAACCTGCTTCTTACCACCGACCTGTTTCTTACCCTTCTTATTCACTTGCTTCTTACCCTTCTCACCACAACCAGATCTATCCACCTCAGAAACACCATCATAAGCTCCACCAACCTCAGGCTGCTCAACACCAGCTCCACCAACCTCAGGCTCCTCAACAGCAGATCCACCAAGCTCAGGCTGCTCAAAAAAAGATCCACCAACCTCAGGCTGCTCAACACCAGATCCACTAAACACAGGTCTCCTAAATGGGATTTTTGAAGGCTTTGGGTGAATAACTTGTAATGCTGGTATGTCAAGAGGGGTGATAACTTCAGTTTCATTAAAAGCAGTGGGCCTTTGATGCCTTGGACTGTTTGTTATTGGGATGGGATTGGGCTTTACTGTAAAGGATGGCTTTTTTAAAGGGCCAGGTTTTGATGAAGTGGCAGTGGGATAGGGTTTTGATGAAGGTTTTGATGAAGTGGCAGTGGGATAAGCAAAAGGCATAACCCTTAAAGTGACAAAGCAATCTAACTTGTTATCCTTATCCCTGGACTTTAACAAAGCATGCATATCACTATCACCCAATATAATGGTCCTCCCAACAGTCATAGACATCCCATGTCTTTTATACCATATAAAGATGCTCACATCATCCCCAACTACTTTTTTTGCTTCATTTACTAACATACAATAAGTCAACTTATTGCTTGGAATATCAGCCATCAATATAAGATTCCCCCCAATATACTCACTTATCCCATTATGTCTCTCAAACCGTCCACCAACATGAAGCCTGACATCTACATTAAAAGGAGGTGCATTCCTACAAAGTACACATACAACACTGAGTCAAACACAAATTAAACCTAAAAAGTGCAAAAATTATTGATTATTAAACAAAATGCAGATATGAAGTTCCTAGAAAGAAGGATTATTGAATAACCTTATTTAGAAAATCAATAAGCTTTAAGAATATAAAAATAAGACAGAGAAGCAATCTAATAAACAATGTGAATAAACAATGAGGTTTTCAGAATCCCCAATCCCCAGTATAAACAATGAAATTAAAACAAAATGAAATTAAACAAAGGTGAATCCAATAGACATTAAAATTAAAAATGACAAAACTACAAACCCTAAATAATCCGCGATAATCTGGAATTTGGGGAAGAATTTAACAACGTACCTGAGATTGGAACACATTTGCTTCTTTAGATTTGATGTAAACCCTAAATAATCTGGGATTAGCCGATTTGGGGAAGAAAAGTAAATGATTTTCCTGATTTTGATTGGGAGCAATTGTGGAAGTATAAACGTTTTTGTTTATGTTTAGGTTAAAAGAGGGATAAACTTTGGGTAATAGGATGGCATGAGTGAGGGAGTGTAAATAAGGGTGTTATGGTCTTTTCACGCGCAGATAGGAGCTTCGTCCTCATTGGGTAGTTAGTATTAAACCGAACCAACAATTTTGGTAGCAGTTTTTAAAAAAAAATTATGTTGGTAGCAGTTGGTAAAAAATGAGTTACTTGTGGTAGCAGTTATAAAAAAACCCTAGATTATAAGATATGAAATGAAAAACTTTGTTTTTGGTTTGTTCATATATGATAATCGCATTTATCGTTTGAGTTTAATTATGTAAACTCATTTATTTACTACTTTGTTATATCCAAATAGGTTGTTCAGACAATATTGAACCCTATTAAAGTGAACCGGATTAACATAGTATTCGCTCCTAGTTACTTATATAAGGTGACGTCTCGAGGTGACTAGAGTGTGATGCGACTGGTGGCAAGTTCAAGTGCTATAGGGTCATAAGGGATGACTAGTCGATCACATAGACAGACTGTATGGGACACTCTGTCGGGCAGTGACCGCTTATATAGTTCTGGGAATTCATAAAGGCTGGTCATGGCGAGAGCTACTATAGTATTCGTATGAGTCAATTATTTTGACTAGAGACTATTCGCCCAAGTTGGCACAGTTTCTAATTGGCTTTGATTTATGCTCTACGACTATCGTAACTGAAGTCAAATGGGTGCATTTTGGGTCATGATGAACTGTGGCTATACGAAGGAAATAGTGCGATGGGAATTGTCCACCCCCTTGTCAGGGTTATTTTAAAATCCCAAGGCCACTCGAGGAGTAGTGAACTGAAATGCGTGGCCATGCTCGGAAGGTATCCACGGTAGATAATTCCGGTCAGACAGTTACTCTCCAGATCGAGGATACCACTCAAGATATGATCAAATGCAAGTATGACCTGCAAGACACCTTGCATTGAGTGGGAGATGATGTAATAGGACAAGAGAATTGGTGACGCACACTTGTCTCGGACAAGTGGGAGATTGTTGGAGTAAGTGTCATCAACAATAGTGCGATCATATAATTAAATCTCATAATAAGAATACGGAGGGGATGATTCAAATTATATTGTCAACTGATCAACACTAATCGGTAATGATTTGCTAACTAGAGTTTGACATTACTATCGTTTGCCGGTGGTGATCAGTTGATCCCTTAAGGTCACACCTATAGGACGATTTCCTTAACAGATTAATTAATTAATTAATTATATATTGATACAAGTTAATTAATTCCTTAAAATTAAATAATTTATATTTGTGAGTGAGAATAAGTATCTTATTGTAATTTGATTAAATAAGATTCATTTTAGTAATTAAAAGATTTTATTACTAAAGTTGATTATTGTTTATCAAACAATTAAAATAAGAATGATCGATTAATTATAATTGCAAAATGTTATGAATTATATTTATATGACCCCCATTTTAAATACTTGTAATCATGAATTACTAGTTAAATTGTCACATGTAATTTATTTGTTATAAAATAATATCTAAAGGGTTAAATATGCATTAAAATACATCATAGCTCAAAAACACGTTAAGGAAGGAGTCCTTGCTTGTACCCAAAATTCGAACCAGCACAATGTAAGGAACATTGTTTTTCTTTCTTTATTTCATTATTTTGTGATGCATGCACTAGATCCTTAATGACTAAATTAAAATGTTAATTAGATCACTTTTAGGAATATCTAATAATAGGTATATGAACCTAACAATTGGTATCAGTGCATAGGATGTGGCATGCATAATCGATTTATAGTTTTTCCGAGTTATTAGTAACTTAAATAAAACTAAAAATTCGTGAATTATTAGATAATGTCACGAAATCATTTTGCATGTTATATATTCTGGTCCTAAAATGTATTTAGGTCATTTTGACGATTTATGGTATATTATCGCTCATTTTAATGATTTTTAGTGATTTTATTACATTTTAAGGAGTAAAATGGTATTTAAAATGCTAAAAATAGTTAGACTTAGTTTCCGACCTTGAAATTTTTATATGACCTCAGATGCATATTTTACTTATTGTATGTAAAATTTCGTATAAATTTGATTGATTTTGCATGATTTATGATTTTTATGTGATAAAAATGGAATAAATGGAGGTAAAATGGTTAAAAATAGTTAAACTTTGAAACAGGCCATGAAATTTTAATATGTTGTCACATGCACATTTTACTCACTGTGTGTAAAATTTAAAATCAAATTGATTCATTTTGCTTGATTTATGAATTTTTTAGTGTAAAAATGACATAAATAGTGACTATTTTGGCAAAAATAGCTAAAACGAATTACATGGCATGAGAAAATTATTTTAGGTTGAATTTATATTCCACTTATCATATATAAAGTTCAAACATTGATTAGATTAATTTTCATATGCTTTAGATATTTTATTAGATAAAACCGATAAATCGCAACTATATTTTTCTCGAAATAAATTCGAAAATTTTAACCTTGATTTTTGACATTATGAGTATCATGGATATATTCCAGAATGTTCAAAAATTTAAAATTTAAAATTATTGTAATTTAATTTGGATTTATTTCATAAAAGTTATGATTTTAGGGTCAAATATGAGCATAAATATTAAATCAAGTTGAATTATTTTCAAAAATTGAGTGATGAATAATTTTTGAGTCCTAAGATATTTAGGATAATTAACTTGAGCTAAAATTTGATTTTAGTATTATTTTGCGATTTTAATAAGCTAAAAAATTGCGAATATCCATAAAACCGGGTTATATGTACAATATAAGTTTAAATAGAGCGATTTGGCACATAACTTGGCATGTTAGATACATATTATAATACTGCATATTTCATTAATGAATGTCATATTTTATTTATGTAATTTTATCTTAGTATGGCCTTAGTTTTAATCAATATTTCCCGTAATGTAAGGGGATATTGATTCGGTTGTAATTTAATGTGATCTCGTATCACTTTTATTTTTGCTAGTTTTTCATATTATAAATGTATAATAGGAATAGCTATGTATTTTATTATTATTTGTAATTCCGGAGTTCCTTCAAGAGGTGTCATTTGGAAAGGCGTTCCGACGAAGACGGTGTTGTTGGGAGGCGTGCCACTTGAAGTTCAAGGGACCAATGGAGTTGGTTTCCGAATTTATAATAGATTATTTGATTTTCTATTTTAGGAAGGCCATACTAGGAATTTATTATTTGCTTTGCATTTCTTTTAATATATTGCATGCATTGCCAAATCGCCATAACACATGCATATCATATCGACTCTTCAACCATGTCAATTATAATTATCGATAATTCGATTTTTAGCTCACTTAAAATTGATAGATAATAAATTGACAAGACCTTCACTTTTAAAAGATTGAGACTTAGCCTTAGCAAATAGTAGGAACCCATAAATCGCAATTTCATAAGGGGTACAATACGATTTTTCGGGGTACTTTCAATTGACGTTGGGTAAGTGAGGTAATAAATAGCTATTACACTTCGAAATTTGGTTGATCTCAACGAAGGTATTTACGACCATAGCCGCAATAGGTTCGGGCTAAAGATGAACTTAATGTAAATTCATCGACCGAGAGTTCTAATTGTAGAATCGGTTAAGAGGGTTAACCCACCACGTTATATTAGTAAAGGTGTAGAGGGCCCGTTGGGTCACATCCAAGTTAATATGAATTTTGGGTCTCGGAATCATTTATTTTAGTTGGGTAGAGGTCACTATATAAATGCTATACTTGTCTAAATGTTTACAAGTATTATGACGATAAATGTTAGTTAATTTCCTTCATATCCGTTTTGTAGTTATCATTTACCGCAATGGATTCATCTAACTCATTAACACCGATCACTATTGAATCATGTCACAAATAGTTCGACGAAATTTGCTCACTAAACAACTTTGATACGACTAGAGAGATTCATTTTGGCATTGGTTTCGAGGGAAGTCTTAACTTCATTACCACTTCCTCACCTCCTATCACATCTAGCAACTTAGTGGATAAGTCTTGTGAAGACAACCTCACTAAAACCATGGGATCCTTGTCTTTGGAAGCAAGGAGAAATGATGAAACTAGTGGGAGTTTTAGCAAAAGGTTTACAACCAAGAAAAGAAAGTTCAAAAAGAGGAAGAAAAGTAAGAGGTCTAATTCGAACCATAGGGATATAATGGCTAGTGGGAGTACCAATAATATATGCCTTTATTGTCATGGCTTGGGACGTTGGGTAAGGAATTGCCCCATATTTTTGGGAGATATCAATGATGGACTTGACATTCCACTTGGTAATATTTCTTCCGAAATCTTTGTTATTGATATAAATTATACTTCTACCTCAACATGGGTATTGGATACCGGTTGTGGTTCTCACCTTTGTAATCATTTACAGGGGCTTAGAAATGTGGAAACGCTAAACAAGGGTGATGTGGATCTTCGACTAGGAAATGGAGCTAAGGTAGCCACCACTTCAAGAGGGACTTATGTACTTATTTTAGCTAATGGCTTTGATTTGTACTTACATAATTGTTATTTTGTACCTTCTTTATCTAAGAACATCGTTTCCGTTATTATGTTAGACATGGAATGTTTTTCTTTTGCTATTAAGAACAATTGTTGTGTAATTTCTAGAAATAAATTGGCCATAGGCCAAGGCACTTCAATTAATGGCATTTATGTTCTTGAAACTTCCGAATCAAGCAAAGATATCTATAACATACAATAAAAAAGACTCAAAACAAGTGACCCAAATGAATCGTACATTTGGCATTGTCGACTAGGCCACATAAATGAGAAACGCATTAAAAGGCTAGTGTCGACTGGAATTATTGGACCATTTGATTTCCAATCATATGGAATATGCGAATCTTGTCTCCTTGGCAAAATGATTCGTGCCCCCTTTAGTGGTAAAGGGACACGAGCAAGTGATTTATTGGGACTAATACATACCGATGTATGTGGTCCAATGAGTATCACCGCTAGGGGAAATTATGACTACTTCATCACTTTTACCGATGATTTAAGTAGATATGGGTATGTTTACTTAATCAAATATAAAAGTGAAGCATTTGAAAAATTTAAAGAATTTCAAAAGGAAGTAGAGAACCAATTGAACTTGAAGATTAAAGCACTATGATCCGATCGTGGTGGAGAATATCTTAGTAATGAATTCGATTCTCGCTTAAAGGATTATGGTATTGTATCACAACTCACTCCACCTGGCACACCTGGTGTTGCCGAAAGGAGAAATCGAACCCTACTAGATATGGTTCGATCTATGATGAGTCAAACGGATCTACCAGATTCGTTTTGGGGTTTTTGCGATTTAGACGACAATAAAATCATTAAACCAAAGTCCAACCAAAGCTGCAGATAAGACACCATATAAGATATGGAAGGGAAAAGTCCCAAACTTGTCATATATGAAAATTTGGGGTTGTGATGCTTTTGTCAAGAATAAGTCTACCGATAAGTTAGCACCCAAATCTGATAAGTGTTACTTTGTAGGTTATCCAAAGAACACTCGTGGATATTACTTCTACAACCGTCATGAGAACAAAGTGTTTGTGGCTTATGAGGCTGTCTTTCTAGAATTGGATTACATTTCTAGGAGACAGAGTGGGAGAAAATTTGAACTTGATGAAGTTCAAGAACCACAAACTAGAGAAGAGGCGCAAGAAAATATTCCCTCGTCATCTAATCAAGTTGTTGTTCATTCCGAACCTAGGAGGTCAGGTAGAGTTAGTCTCCAACCCGATAGATACGTGGGTATCATCGAGATGGACGGCGAATTGGACGTCTTACTTTTGGAAAGTGATGATCGCGCAACCTAAAAAGCTGTAATTTTTAGTCCAAATTCAAATTTATGGCAAGAGGCCATGCAATCCGAAATAAATTCTATGCATGAGAACCAAGTATGGGACTTGGTTGATTTGCCTAAAGATGTAAGACCTCTTCAATGCAAATAGATATTTAAGGTAAAGAATGGTATAGAAGGGCATGATGATGTCTACAAAGCGAGGTTAGTTTTAAAAGGTTTCACCCAAGTTCATAGTTTACACAATGACGAAACCTTTGCCCCCGTAGCCATGCTTAGATCTATTCGGATTATGTTAGCGATTGCTGCATTTCATGATTATGAAATATGGCAAATGGATGTCAAAACCGCCTTCCTAAATGGGTATTTAGAGGAGGAAGTGTACATGACACAACCTGATGGTTTTGTACATCCTAAAAATCCTAACATGGTATGCAAACTTAAGAGATCCATCTATGGTCTTAAGCAAGCATCAAGAAGTTGGAATCATCGTTTTGATCATGTAATAAAAGAGAATGGTTTCACTCGAAGTGTGGAGGAACCATGTTTATACATGAAGTTTAGTGGGAGCAAAGTTATATTCCTAATCTTGTATGTAGATGACATACTACTCATTAGTAATGATATACCAATGCTTACCTCTGTAAAGGGGTGGTTAGGGAATCACTTCCAGATGAAAGATTTAGGAGAGGCACAACGCATATTAGGTATCCGGATCTATAGATTGGCACTAAGTCAAGAGTCTTATATTGATAAGGTTCTTCAATGTTTCAGCATGGACAAATCCAAGAGGGGTTTTATTCCAATGGGTAGTGGAATTACATTGAGCAAGTCTCAGTCACCCACAGAACCTGAAGATGTTGAACGCATGAAATTGATCCCTTATTCTTCCGCCATTGGATCAATCATGTATGCCATGATATGCACTCGTCCCGATGTATCGTATGCTTTGAGCATGACAAGTAGATATCAAGCCAATCCAGGTAAAAGTCACTGGATAGCCGTCAAGAATATCCTTAAGTACATAAGAAGGACTAAGGATTCATTCTTGGTGTTTGGAGTAGATTCCGAGCTGAGTGTGAAGAGTTACACCGACTCGAGCTTTCAAACTGATAGGGATGATTTGAAATCCAGGCTGGCTTTGTTTTCATGATTAATGGTGGTGCGGTTAGCTGGTAGAGCTTCAAAGAGTTGGTCATTGCGGATTTTACAACGGAGGTTGAGTACATTGCAGCATCTGAAGCTGCCAAGGAAGCCGTGGGGATTAGGCAATTTTTGGAGGGGCTAAGGATAGTTCCTACCACCAAAGATCCTATCACGATCTTCTGTGATAATAATGGGGCTATCTTTCAAGCTAATGAGCCCAAGTCTAGTAACAAGTCTAGACATATACTTAGAAAATTTCATGTAATTAGAGATTTCATCGAAAAGAAGGAAATAGCGATTTGTAAGGGTGGGACAGATGATAACATTGCTGACCCTTTAACCGAGCCTTTATCGTAGGCTAAGCATGACAAACATGTAATTTTCATGGGTCTTAAACGCATGCCAAGTTTGTATTAGATTATAAGATATGAAATGAAAAACTTTGTTTTTGGTTTGTTCATATATGATAATCGCATTTATCGTTTGAGTTTCATTATGTAAACTCATTTATTTACTACTTTGTTATATCCAAATAGGTTGTTGAGACAATATTGAACCCTATTAAAGTGAACTGGATTAACATAGTATTTGCCCCTAGTTACTTATATGAGGTGACGTCTCGAGGTGACTAGAGTGTGATGCGATTGATGGCCAGTTCAAGTGCCATAAGGTCATAAGGGATGACTAGTCGATCACATAGACAGACTGTATAGGACACTCTGTCGGGTAGTGACCGCTTATAGAGTTCTGGAAATTCATAAAGCCTGGTCGTGGCGAGAGCTATTATAGTATTCTTATGAGTCAATTCTTTTGACTAGAGACTATTCGCCCAAGTTGGCACAGTTTTTGATTGGCTTTGATTTATGCTCTACGACTATCGTAACTGAAGTCAAATGAGTGCATTTTGGGTCATGATGAACTGTGGCTATACGAAGGGAATAGTGCGATAGGAATTGTCCACCCCCTCGTCAGGGTTATTTAAAAATCTCAAGGCCACTCGAAGAGTAGTGAACTAAAATGCATGGCAACGCTCGGAAGGTACCCACGGTAGATAATTCCGGTCAGACAGTTACTCTCCAGATCGAGGAAACCACTCAAGATATGATCAAATGCAAGTACGACCTGCAAGACACCTTACATTGCGTGGGAGATGATGTAATAGGACAAGAGAATTGGTGACGCACACTTGTCTCGGACAACTGGGAGATTGTTGGAGTAAGTGTCCTCAACAATAGTGCGATCCCATAATTAAATCTCATAATAAGAATACGGAGGGGATGATTCAAATTATATTGTCAACTGATCAACATTAATCGGTAATGATTGGCTAACTAAAGTTTGACATTACTGTCGTTTGACGGTGGTGATCAGTTGATCGCTTAAGGTCACACCTATAGGACAATTTCCTTAACAGATTAATTAATTAATTGTATATTGATACAAGTTAATTAATTCTTTAAAACTGAACAATTTATATTTGTGAGTGAGAATAAGTATCTTATTGTAATTTGATTAAATAAGATTCATTTTAGTAATTAAAATATTTTATTACTAAAATTGATTATTGTTTATGAAAGAATTAAAATAAGAATGATTGATTAATTATAATTGCAAAATGTTATGAATTATATTTATATGACCCATTTTAAATACTTGTAATCATGAATTGCTAGTTAAATTGTCACATGTAATTTATTTGTTATAAAATGATATTTAAGGGGTTAAATATACATTAAAATACATATGGGCATGGTGTGTGACACATGACCTACCTATTTACATTTGAGAAAACACAAACTTAAAATGGAGTCCATTTTATCTCTAGAGGCCAAAAAATTGGAGGGACAAATGAGTTAGTGGATGGTTTATTTTAATGTAAAATAAACATCATGATTACCCTAAAATGACTAGCCATGCAAACCTTGTTTTATGGGTAAGACAAAGGCCATGCATTGGCCCTTTTCCTCTCCTTCTACCCGGCCTCCCTTGGCTAAAATAAGAGCTTGGCCCTTATTATTCATTCTAATATGATGCATAATGGTTGCATACTTTTTATCCTCTCTTTCTCTAAAATTAAGTTAGAGAAACTCTAGAAATTGTTCAAGCAAAAATCTAATAAATTTCTTTACATTACTATAGTATTAATTTCATTGTTATTAGATTAAATACAAGGATACTAGTTATATTACCTAGTTAGTAATTTAATTAGTGTTAAGGGTTTTTGTCTTGGGTGCAACATTGAGGAGGATCTCTATACTTGAGATTTGTTGGAGGATCATCCACTTGCATTATAGCTGAAGAACAAGTTAAGGAAGGAGTTCTTGCTTGTGCCCAAAATTCGAACCATTACAATGTAAGGATGATAAGTGCATATTTTATACATTTTAACCCCCTATATTAGCTTGATTTTACATGTCTTTAGCACTTATCTTAAGTGTTTTATAGCTAATATTTGCATTTCTAGTTGTTTTGGATGTTTTGACATATTTTGTAGGGAATAAGCTTTTTGGAGGTAAAATACTACAAAGTTGCTAGAATTTGCAAGCTAAGTGGAAAGAAGAGCAAATGGACTAAGAATTGGAAGTTGCATGGACTTTGCATGAGGGAAATGTTGGATCAAAATAAAAATACAAGAGAAGTCAACAATCAAAGTCAAGCCCAATGTTCAAATCCAAGTCAAAGAGGAAAGAATAGGATTCCAAGCTACCTAGGATGCCAAAAGATTATGTCTTAAACCGGGTGATTAATCGCTAATTAATCACCCACATAGGATACTCTTACCATTTAAGATGAGATTTATTGGAAACGGACAAGAAACCCACGACCCCGATCGGGGCTGCATGCTCCTTGATTCTTACGCTTTCCAAGGCTTAGGGCTTCCGATTCTTACGTCTCATTTCCTTACATAGCCTTAAGCATTATAATCTCTCTCAATAGTTTTCTTATTAATTTACAATATTGTTAAGCTTGTAGTTTTTCAAACTTTTAGTCCTTAATACATCATCTAGCATTTGGTTATTATTTGTTTCTTCCATGCAAGTTCATCTCTTTAAGGTATTTCTATTTATAGTTTACATTTCTACATATCTATTTAGTTTATACTTAGTTTATAATTAAGCACTCTATTTAGATTACTTTATTTTTATTACATGTTAAATCATTTAGTTTATATAAATCATACAATCATATTTATCATTCCTCTTAATATAATTTACACTTTACTCCTTAATATGAGTAGCTAAATCTCTTAGTCTAAGGACTAGGGGAGCCATGCATAAAATAAATATGTAACATGTTAAAATAGGTTGATAAATAATATTGTTCAATTGTTTCTATCACATGTTTGCACCATAATGTTTAATCTTTGTTTAAGGCCTTATTCATATATTAAGTGTGTTCATTCGTTCTAAAAGTCGAGAGGCATGGGAACCGAATTAGACAAAGCATGTATAGTAGGACGACCTAGTCATGGACGAGAGTTTCTCTAGGACCCGGTCTATGGTTGATGCTAATGCCGCAAGGTGGGTATCACTAAGCCTAAACAATTGACAATGTTATTAGTACCGAATTTATCATAATCATATGTTTACCTTTGCATGTGTGACTGTGGACATGTGCCCACCTGCATATGCCCAGCCGATCTGTGGACAATGGCAGCGGTCTTTTGAAAGCCACGCTCGGCGGCGTAAAAATGCTTTCGACCAGATCGTTTTAGATCGGTCGGTTTCGTCTCGGTAAGGGTCTCGAAACGATTAGAGATGTTCGGAGTCACCACCAAGCATTTGGGGGATGCTTGGAACCCGTTCGAATCCACTTTATACCTCGGTCAAACGAAGCACAAAGCAGTGTTTGACATAGGTACTAAAGCTAAGGAATCGTCCCTCTTTAGCATCATATCTCTAGAATGACTCTCGTACACCCTGGATAAGGTCGTCCACTATCCAAAGTTTCTGAGTAAGAGGTGAAGGTACCTATTGGGAAGCCCTTTAATCAGACACCCAATCCCGCCCGCGGTAGCGGCCTCTACTGATCGATCTTGGTTGGTTTAATGCAAAAGTTGATAAAACGGTTTAAATGCATGAATGCGCATCCAATAATTTAAACCTAACATGTGAGAGCTTTCTAAGTCGGTTGATTTAATTCAAGTATCAAGTATAAGATGTCGAGTTGGATTTATGATTGATTTGCATGCAAGACGGAAATTAAACATCCATTTACCGAGTTAGGTTTATGGTGCATAACGCGATCCATTTGTCTTAGTAAGGCATTTTGAAAATATGATTTTTGAATGAGCAAATTAGTCATCTGATCCGTCCTATATCCGGGTTAACCGGAGTCGAGGTCGTCCTTGACTAGTGTGGGAAGGGGAACAGACCTTGTACCATGCAGCCAGATGAGGCGCGAGCCTATTGGCGATGTAAGGGGTCTCCCTGGTTTGAAAATAGAAAAAGAAACGGCTGTTTAGGCGCGGGTCGATCAACGGTATAAGACGATTCGACCATTGAAAAACGTTTATAAAACGTGTTGAAAAATGGGTATTTGAACCCGTTTTGGTTTGAAAGGGTCGTTTAGACCGTATTTGTTGATTTGAGGAACGAGACTCGAATAATCATCATTATTTTGATGATATTCGGTGTCGGGTTCGACTTGACAAGCTTGACATGAATAATTTTGAAAATAATTATGAACTAATTGTTTTAAGTTCATTTGAATATAACTAGTCAATACTCATCATTGTACTCGGGTTAAAATCCGACATGGTATGTAGAACCAAGGATGACTTTGTGTTGGTGACTAATACATTTATTTTGGAAATGTAAAGAAATGATGAAAGGCTTTAAAATACCTTCCAAAATGTAAAAAAATGAAATAAAAGGTTTTAAAATACCTTTTAAATGTAATTAACCCAATATTATCACCGAAACACGGATTAAACCGTCATGGTATTAAGAACCAAGGGTGAAAAATGTTTTATGGTTAAAACTTGTAAAAAGGAAATAAAAAGGGTTTGAAAATATTTGAAATGGTAAAAACCGTTTACAAATATGAAAATAGATTAAAGAGGAAAGACGAGAACAAACACGGTTGAGTCGACTGACACCCCATTGAGGCGCGAGCCTCTATGCATAACAAGGGGCTTGTCTCGGGCCAAAACTCGCTTTTGCTCGTCTAACCTATATTTGGATCGTGTTATGCGTGATTTAGCATGTTATAGTCATGAAACAAGTAAAGACATGATAAAATAAGGATTTTTACACCCTCATACTTACATGCTTGGTTATGGCGAGAAACCGATGTAAGTGTATCAACTCGTTTGGTTGGAAAAGACTCGGTTTAAAACCGTTTTAGTAAGTAAAAAGAGTGTTTTATTAAGTTTAGTGATGGTGTAGTGGTTGAGATGGTCGGTCAAGTGATTTAATGCACGATGACGGTACCAAACAATGTGTAAGGCTTGTATTTACGATCGGTAGGTCGTAAATACGCGTCGGATTGTGACTTAGGAAGTCGAGTCTAGAACTTCAAGGGAGAAAAGGGGGCGGACACTCGCGTAAGTTCTCAAATGGGGGCATTTGTGGGGTATTTATAGGAAAATGAGTGGTTGTGTAAGTTTTGAGCGACGTGGCCACCTGGGCTGCTCAAAGAGGCGCGAGCCACGTCGCAGGTCTTCGAGGTGTCTTGTCGCTTTCACACAAATGCAATCATGATTTGTTCTATCCTAGGATTTGTATGCACATGTTTGGTACTTGACCATACATGAATCCGGAAAATCTTAACATGGAAGCATTTGAATGGTTTGTTTTTTGTGTTTGACTCGTTGTTGGAGTCGGGATTTGAATTTTTGAGTCAGTTTTTGGTCCGGTGTCGGTTTTGACTCTAGTTAGTATCATTGCGACCTCGTCGTCATGCATTAAACACTCCAGGTACTTTTGAAAAGTATTGAAATGTTTTATTTTCGAAATCGTTTTAAGTTTTCCGACGTATAGTTGTACATGAACTGTCGATCAAACGCCGCGATTCCAAAGCATGTTATAGTCCGATAATCATCGGATGTTTGTCGGAGTCTCAACAGATACTGGGTATATACAGAGCCCCCACTTTGACTGAGGCTTGGATAGGACGAAAGTCAAAGTAGAGCCCCCAAGTCAATCGAAGATTACAACCTGGAGACCCAAGCGACGTCAAGGCGGCTTGAAAGTATTTGGGCCAAGGACCTGCCGTCGGGAAGGGCGACGCCATAGCGACTCAAGGGTACGAGCCAATGACCTGTCGTCGGGAACAGTTTAGAGTCTGTTGACTGTCCGTACGGGTCGTTTAATGTTCGTTAGACTACGTACAAAGGCTCGCCAGCCATAAGAAAGAGTCATACCTGAGGCATCCTCGGATATGTCCTTGTGTGTTTGCGGACAAAGGCTCGCCAGCTATGGTGCGTACATGAGGAGGGCTCGCTAGCCACGGCATATTGTAAGGCTCGCCAGCCATGGGGCGTATATGAGGAGGGCTCGCCAGCCGCGACGCGTTGTAAGGCCCGCCAGCCATGGGACGTATATGAGGAGGGCTCGCCAGCCGCGATGCATAGTAAGGCTCGCCAGCCATGGGGCGTATATGAGGAGGGCTCGCCAGCCACGGTGCGTTGTAAGGCTCGCCAACCATGAGGCGTATATGAGGAGGGCTCGCCAGCCGCGGTGCATCGTAAGACTCGCCAGCCATGGGGCGTATATGAGGAGGGCTCACCAGCCGCGATGCGTTGTAAGGCTCGCCAGCCATGGGGCGTATATGAGGAGGGCTCACCAGCCGCGATGTCTAGTAAGGCTCGCCAGCCATGGGGGCAGTTGGTTGATCAACAGTGAGAATAGGCGCTTTGGATTGGCTTGTTTTGGAAATAGCGGACTCTTGATGCCGCCGTGGAAATAGTGAATTCTGAATTTCACTATTATTGTTTTTGACATAAGCGGGTTCCGCGAGAAAGTCCCCTGTTTACATTTGAAGGCATAGCGAATTTTAAATCTTCACTACTCGTTTTTGAATTTGAAGTGGCGGTTTTAATCGCCGTTTGTTTGAGCTTTGAAGGAAATAGCGAATTTTGAATTTTTGCTATTACGTTTGAAGTGACGGTTTATGTTGCCGCCGTTGACATGTGAAGGAAATAGTGAATTTTGAATCTTCACTATTACTTTTGAAGTGACGGTTTATGTTGCCGCCGTTGACATGTGAAGGAAATAATGAATTTTGAATCTTCACTATTACTTTTGAAGTGACGGTTTATGTTGCCGCCGTTGACATGTGTGTTGAAAATAGTGGAATTTAATTTCCAACCATGATTTTGAAAATGACGGTTTTAATTGTCGTCGTTTGAAATTCGAAGAAACAGTGAATTTGAATTTTCACTATTATTTTTCTTTGAAAAATGACGGTTTTAATTACCGTCGTTTGAAATTTGAAGAAATAGTGAATTTGAATTTTCACTATTATTTTTGTATTTGCAAAATGACGGTTCCTAATGCTGTCATTGAAAATTTGTGGTTTGATGGGAAATTGGGCCAAAGCCCAAAATTCTGCTACAATAGAGAAGGGAGCACCCCATTGAGGCGCGAGACATTTGGCGAGGTAAGGGGCCTTCCCTATTTTCCTGTAAAAGATGCGAAATTGGTTTGCATACCATTCTCATTTCATCTTCTTCAACCTCTCGACAAAACCGCACAAAACCGCCATTGTTGGTCTTTTAGCTTGCTCCCATTCGTGCCATTATCAACATGTCATCTCAAGGTATGTATTTCCTCTTGAATCCATTTGAATTTGTTGGTCTTTTTGATAGATTGAATTAGGGCGAAATGTTTACCCTTGAAAATCGATTTGGGCGTTTTTGATTGAGCCCATTTCGAGTGAAATTGATGATTGCATTAGATTAGAAACCTGTTAAGAGTATATGGGTGCTTTTAGTTTTCATTTTGGTCCTCGTTTGCGTCCCCTATGCTCGAAAAACGTGAGTGAGGCGAAGAAACCGTCTCATTTCACAATGCCAAGTTTATTTGCTTGGGTAGTGGGTCCCACTAGGTTGCATTGTAGTCGGGAAAGACCGTGTTTGCCATTGTGGACCTTTGTTGGGTATTGTGGGCAAAATTGTAATTTTTGCCTTTTGTGACGGTCTTATGTCTGACAGAATAAGCGCCAGTTTGGGCTTGAATTGAGTCAGTTTGCCTTGCAATGGACCTTATTGGTAGTTTAGGTCGCTTTGAGGCGTGATAAAATCACGTTGCCTTTTTGCGGTCGTATTTTGGAATTTTGACTGGTTTGTGCTCAAATTGGCGTAGGAATTGCCTTTTCGAGCCGTAGAAAAATACCCCATTGCATCGGGAATGTATTTTGGTTTGTTGGCGGACCTTGTACGGGCCTTGGGTGCCGTTTGTTTTGTGGTTATTTTGACTCGTCTTTTGCTTGAAAAGAAGGGCGAGTGGTTTGTTGTGCTTTTTTTTGTTTTTTTGTGAATTTTTTTTGTTTGGTTGGGTTTGGGCGGGGTTGCCCTGTTCTGCTTTGCAGGTTTTTTTTTTTGGATGTGTCCATTTTACACCGTCGTAATGCCAAAATTTTGGCTGACGTTCTTTGGTTGTAGGAGAGTGTTCGGAACAGGCTGGGTCCCTTGCTGCGACTTTTGAGGAGCTGTTTGGGACAGAGCCAGTGACAGGCTAGTCGTGTACCTACCAAAAATAACCAACTGGCACTAACTAACATAGCTAGGGAAGTCAGGTCGATCTCCACAGGGAGGCAAGATATCTGTTAAAGGTCCATCTATTTGGTCACAAAATGGGGGTTTAAAATTGGTTTTCTAAACTAAAAGGCTTAAGGGAAAGAGTAGTAAAGCAAGAGCAAATAAAAGGCAGAAAATGTGAATAAGAGTGATCAATAAAGAGGGAACATCTCGGAATTTCGGTTCACTATGGTAGTCTAATGACTCAACTGCAAATAGTCTAGATAATTTACTGTGAGACGGATATTGAAAGGTCCTTCCGATCCACTTTCTATCCTAGATTTCCTGCTAACTTAACTTCCGTCCTCGTCAGGGTAGTCTACTGTTCATAGCAGGTCTATTTAGTCCAATCTTCCGATCCAAGAATAAATTTAACCAGATTAAAGGGTAACTTAGAAGCGTGCACTCAACTAAGTCGATATTATAATTAAATTGCCATGGATACAGATTCTCACAAATAAGTCATCTAGCCTATTCGCTACATCGTTACAATTCTACCATAGATCCCCTAATCCCAACATGAATGGATTTAGCTACTCATATCGTTAATGTTGTCAATATTAATATTGATGAATGAACTAATAATAAACATAATGAAACAATAATAATAATAATGCATAAACAAATTAGGGAAGAAATTAAGGAATAGAGAAACAGGAGATTAAAGCAACAAAGTACGAGATTAAGATTAAAAGGAGAGAAAGATTACAATCACGAGAATTCCGGCGTAAAGAACGACAAGATCCAAGCAATATAATCCGAAAGCAAAGTTTACAGTAGAAAAGTTTAGGGAAAGAGAAAAGAGTAGAGTGGCGTTCAGAAGTGTTCAACGTAATTCCACAGTACTAATGACCTAATTCTTCCACGCTTAAATAGAAAATAACAAAGTACATAACTAAAATAAGCAACACGGGTTAATTAAGGCCCGTGAAACTTCCAATCCTCTCGATCGAGTAGTTTAAGACAACTCGATCGAGGACTTCAGCAGATAAACCTCTCGATCGAGCAGAAATGTTACTCGATCGAGGAAAGCCTCAAATCTACACTTCGATCGAGTAAAGTAAAATACTCGATCGACATCCTCAGCATATAAAAGCACTCGATCGACCAAAATACTCCTCGATCGAGTGTTCTTCCCCCAAAATCAGGTTCAACTCGTTGCCGACTGCTTCGTTGACCATTCTTTCATGCATCCCAATGCAGTGTCTCGCTCTAAATTTCCCGTCTCCTCAAAATGCATGCAAAACAGGACGAAAAGGGTACGATTCCACTACTTTCAGGTTCATTCCTATAGAATAGACAAAACGAACCACAGTAGCCATTTCGGGGCATAATGCAATACAAAATAGTACAAAAGTACATAGAAATACGTGCAAAATAAGGATTTACCTACTCATATCGTTAATGTTGTCAATATTAATATTAATGAATGAACTAATAATAAACATAATGAAACAATAATAATAATGCATAAACAAATTAGGGCAGAAATTAAGGAATAGAGAAACAGGAGATTAAAACAACAAGGTACGAGATTAAGATTAAAAGAAGAGAATGATTACAATCACGAGAATTCCGGCGTAAAGAACGACAAGATCCAAGCAATATAATCCGAAAGAGAAGTTTACAGTAGAAAAGTTTAGGGAAAGAGAAAAGAGTAGAGTGGCGTTCAGAAGTGTTCAACGTAATTCCAAAGTACTAATGACCTAATTATTCCACGCTTAAATATAAAATAACAAAGTCCATAACTAAAATAAGCAACACGGGTTAATTAAGGCCCGTGAAACTTCCAATCCTCTCGATCGAGTAGTTTGAGACAACTCGATCGAGGATTTCAGCAGATAAACCTCTCGATCGAGCAGAAATGTTACTCGATCGAGGAAAGCCTCAAATCAACACTTCGATCGAGTAACGTAAAATACTCGATCGACCTCCTCAGCATATAAAAGCACTCGATCGACCAAAATACTTCTCGATCGAGTGTTCTTCCTCCAAAATCAGCTTCAACTCGTTGCCGACTGCTTCGTTGACCATTCCTTCATGCATCCCAATGCAGTGTCTCGCTCTAAATTTCCCGTCTCCTCAAAATGCATGCAAAATAGGATGAAAAGGGTACGATTCCACTACTTTCAGGTTCATTCCTAGAGAATAGACAAAACGAACCACAGTAGCCATTTCGGGGCATAATGCAATACAAAACAGTACAAAAGTAAATAGAAATACGTGCAAAATAAGGATTTAGCTACTCATATCGTTAATGTTGTCAATATTAATATTGATGAATGAACTAATAATAAACATAATGAAACAATAATAATAATGCATAAACAAATTAGGGCAGAAATTAAGGAATAGAGAAACAGGAGATTAAAGCAACAAGGTACGAGATTAAGATTAAAAAGAGAGAATGATTACAATCACGAGAATTCCTGCGTAAAGAACGACAAGATCCAAGCAATATAATCCGAAAGCAAAGTTTACAGTAGAAAAGTTTAGGGAAAGAGAAAATAGTAGAGTGGCGTTCAGAAGTGTTCAACGTAATTCCAAAGTACTAATGACCTAATTATTCCACGCTTAAATAGAAAATAACAAAGTCCATAACTAAAATAAGAAACACGGGTTAATTAAGGCCCGTGAAACTTCCAATCCTCTCGATCGAGTAGTTTGTGACAACTCGATCGAGGACTTCAGCAGATAAACCTTTCGATCAAGCAGAAATGTTACTCGATCGAGGAAAGCCTCAAATCATCACTTCGATCGAGTAAAGTAAAGTTCTCGATCGACCTCCTCAGCATATAAAAGCACTCGATTGACCAAAATACTCCTCGATCGAGTGTTCTTCCTCCAAAATCAGCTTCAACTCGTTGCCGACTACTTCGTTGACTATTCCTTCACGCATCCCAATGCAGTGTCTCGCTCTAAATTTCCCGTCTCCTCAAAATGCATGCAAAACACGACGAAAAGGGTTCGATTCCACTACTTTCAGGTTCATTCCTACAAAATAGACAAAACGAACCAAAGTAGCCATTTAGGGGCATAATGCAAAACAAAACAGTACAAAAGTACATAGAAATACGTGCAAAATAAGGCTAAAAAGACTATATAAAATGCACGTATCAAATCTCCCCAAACCGAACCTTTACTCGTCCTCGAGTAAACTAAATGCAAACTAATGGAACGGAAATGATAACTCAAATCTAGCTATAACTTGTCTACTTGAACCAATTTAATGCAACAGAAATCAACAGTTACAGCTACAACTGTCAATACGCAAATGAGTTATAAGATGTCCAGAAATAAAGCTGACCTATCGACCTTACAAGACCAACAAAATCGGACTCTCATGTGGTCACTCTTCTCTCATGAAGCAAAGGGTGAATTATTATGTAAAAGAGAGAGAGAGAGAATCAGTCACTCACCTAAACTGCGACCTACATAGCATGCATGCAACAAAAATGAAAGACGATTCAAGTACTAATGCACACATTCCAACCAATAATGTCCGTCACAACCGAGGGTTTGCAAATGATATGGGAAAGTGAGGTTTAGGTGAGAAAAGGCAAAATAATTTATGGAAATGTGGAGGTAAAAGCGCCAAGTTAGTTCCTAAACAGGACCATATAAGACCGTCCGAATCTCAACTGACTGAAAAATAAACACAAGTGCCCTTCATTTGGCACACGACTCACCATCCAAATACACTATCTCCTCAAAAATGTATGAATAAGAACGGAGGAGTGAGACGGTCACAAACTTCCCGTTTTTAACACCGTCTTAATTAAACAAACTACACAAATCAAACAATTTTTTTTTCAATCTTTTCTTTCTTCTTCTGCCTTACGTGATTCACTCCTTTTTTTTCAATTTCTTTTTTTTTGTTTTCTTTCTTCACGTTTTTCTTTCCTTTTTTTTCATCCTCCCTTCCTTTACTTCCACCAACTCCAATCAATATATACGGGCCAAACTCGCAGACGGAAAAATATACCACAAAAGACATACTAAACTAGCTTGACTAGGCAGGCTCAGTTTTGGATGTAGCTAATGGGTCAAAAAGGCTAAATTTGGCTTAAATGGAGCTAAATGGGTGAAAATGTAAGAAAAGGGAACACCGACCACAAACCCGAATGTATGCATTTGACAAGAAATCAAATGTCATAAAAGTGCAAAAATGATGAACATGCTATGCTAGGAGTACTACTCTCAATTCCTATGTAAACCGGTCATGAATGTCACCAGTTATAAGGCTCTAAATCTCAGAAATGGTAAAGTAGGTTGCAAATTTATCAGGTCAAGTCTAAACAGTCAGCTATATTTGAACAAAAAACTCGTAGATTATGCGTAAGACTTAGCTAATAACCATCAATGATAGTGCAAGGCTCAAGTAAAATGACAAGTTAAAGTGCAATATCATCACGGAAATCGACCGTTCCGACTCAACCTATATGCAAAAATAAACGTGAATATTATATTAATTTTCTTGAATTTTCTAATTTTTTCAAATTTTTTTGGATTTTGTGATTTTATGAAATTAATAAATACAATGAAAGCTGAAAATAGAAACGTGAATGCAAAACAAATGCAAATGCAGACTCAAAGGATGCATTACCCTCCCCAAACCTCAACGGACAACGCCCTCGTTGTCCTCCAGCATACACCAGCAGATATATACAGGGGAACGGGAATGTACAACCAATAAATGAATGAAAACAATAAAATAAAAAGGAGACAAAAGAAAATAAAAGAGCAAGAATATACATACAAAACACGAACTTCCCCAAACCAGCCTGAAAATTGGGGAAGTGAGTAGAGCAGTAGCTACTCGTCAGCCTCCTCTATCACGTCCTCCACCGTCACTGTGAAGTCCGGGTCCTCCTCCTGCTCTCTCCTCCTCCTGTGCTCTGCCTGAGCTCTCGCTGCCGCCGCTGTTGCGTCCTCCTCCTCCTCCTCACTAGCTCACTCAGGGTACACCTCAGCTGGGTACCGGTAGAATGACGGGTGTGGCCAACACTCTGGAATGGGATGGTGTCACCTCATATGATACTCGTACACAGGGAACAAAGTAAGAGCTATGTCCCTCTCCATACGAGCCTGTCTCTCTGCAATCTCAAGCAACAAACTGTCACGACGCCCTTGGTCAATGACCGTAGACGCCTCAAAGGGTGGAGGAGAAACAAAATTAGCCGGAAGAACCGGCTGTGCCTGGTCGGGCGCAGGAGTAGAAGTAGGAGTAGGGATCGGGGTATGAGTGGCCGTGGAAGTCTGGCCACCCGTAGAAGGTGTGGATCCCTCTCCGGTCTCAAGTCGACGCCGCTTCCTAGAAGCGGACATGGTAGTAGGTAGTCGGAGCGGTAGGTGGTACATGGGTAACGGTGGTGGTAACCTGCCCCTAACAGTGGGCAGGGGGACGAGGCGAGGAAGGGTAGTGCAAGGAAGGTCCTAGGACAAGGAACCACTAATCTTCCAAGTCCGGTAGTCAGAAGTCAGCCAAGTCATGGACAACATAGATGCTAGGTCCAGGAACCTATCTCCAACTATGTACGGTAGGTCACGAGGGAAGGTAGAGAAGAGAGAACGAGCAAGAAAGGTGGCTATGCCACCGCAGACGATGGTGCCCATGGTCTTCTCCCTTACAGACTGAAAGTACTGGGCGGTCAGGTAAGCAATGTTGAGGGCAAAGGGGCCCTCGCTGTCAATGTTCAGGTACCCGCCCAGAATAGAAAGCTCAGTTTTAGTCACGTTGTTTGGCTCCTTACGGCTAAAAATAGTACTTCCCATCAGTCGCAGGAAGTAACGGGTAGGGGGAAGGTGGACCTGAGCGAGCTTTCGCTCCTCGTATGTGGTCTGTGCCAAAGCCCGCCAAAGCTGACGGATGACCTTCCTAGGGGTGGCAGTGGCGCCCGTAAAGGAAAGGCCAACTCCAGTGCCAAACTCCTCCAAAGTCAAAGAAAAAGTCCGGTTGAACAACCAGAAGGACGCAAAAGCACAAGTAGGGGCAGCGTCGTGTGCCCCGGAGGAGAAGGTAAAGGAGCTGAAAAACTCAAGGGTCAGCTCCCTGAAGGTGTAGGCACTCATGGTCGTAAAGTCCAGGCATCCCCGTACCCCTCAAAATATCACACACCGGCTCGTAGATACCAAGCCTCTCAAGTGACGAACGACACAAAAAGCGAGTCGGGAAAAAGTCATAGTCTACTAAACGGGATAAAATCTAGTGCAATGAATACCGTTAACAAAAATTACCTGGAGGTAGTCGGGGTGCGAGTCGAGGGACTCGTCCTCTCGGATGGTAACACGGCCAGCAGAACGGCCGACAGCAGGTGTAGCTCGTGCACAACCCCGACCTCTAGAACCTGAAGTAGAAGCCCGTCCTCCGACGGGACGAGGTACTAGAGCGCCCGTGCAAGCAACAGGATCGCAAAGGGTGACCACGCAGCAGGGGTGGTCACCAAACCTGAGGTACTAGTTGTAGCTGCAATAGAAGAAGCAGCAGAAACCGACACAGAGGAAGAAGGGATAGCAACAATGCTAGCAAAAACAGATGCTGTGACGGAGGTGGAAGTTGAGACGAAGCTAGCAGCAGTAACGACAGTACCAACTGTAGTAACCAGAAACACGGGAGTAGCAGCTGTGGCACTAATGGGTGTGGAGACGGTGGTGGCAGCAGGGACCACTGTCTCAGTCAAGGACGGAGTAGCAGTCGAACTGGAAGAGGGCATTGAGCTACTGTCTATCCTAATCAAGTAAGGAAAGGGAAATAATGATTAATTAACAATTAAACAGCAAAATTCCCCAAACCAGTCGAAATTTTCGGCTTCAAAAACCCTAATTCCCAATTTTACCTCAAAAATTCGAAACTAACAGATAATTAGCGATGAGGTAAAGGGAAACAATCATGAATTGAAGCAATTTAAACAGAAAACCCCAATTTCAGTCGAAAATTTCGACTAGCATAGACCCTAATTCATCATTACTTCATAAATGGCAAAATTAAAACAAGTAAACAACAATGAAATAAAGGGAAAACTTACTTGATAAAAGAAACCTACAAAGAAGCAATTAATCGATAAAAACAAAGCAAGAATGGCGATTTTCGAGCAAAAACCGCAAACCCTAAAACCCGCAATTGACCGTGCAAAAGAACAAGAATCAAAGGGAAAATAAAGGGGAAATGTCAAGTTAATTGCAAGGAGTAATTTTAGGTATTTGATTTGGTAATGGGCAAATATTTATGGGGGTTTTGAGAGAATTTTATCGCAAATGAGGTTGAACAATGGAAAATGAAAAGAAATAATGAAAAGGATGGAGTTTAGAAGACACTTCCTACGTGTAAAAATCATTTTCACTCGATCGAGTGATTTGAAATCACTCGATCGAGGAGTTTCAGCCACAATTCACTCGATCGAGTAAAAATGTACTCGATCGAGAACTTCCTTATTTGGCTATTTCGATCGAGCACTTGCAAAGTTTTCGATCGACCCTTTTTCTGCACAATCCTCTCGATCGAGTACAAAAAGTACTCGATCGGGTGCTTTTCCTCGTGTATGTCATCCAAAATGCGTATAATCTCCCCAAACCTGCATAAAAACACTTGCAACATATCCCGATATACCAAATATAATCGGCAGTCTATAGTCTTTCTAACTACGCTAAAAATTGTCTTAATTCTAATAGTCCTAATAAACGCAATAAAGAAATTCAACGGAAATTTAAAATTAGTTTTTACAAATTGTTACACGGGGCATTCCCCGCTCATTTCTCAAGACAATTCAGTAGCCCAACGGAGGGCTTCTGACTGGAGGACGTCCCTTCAGCATCCTTGACCGTCATCTTCATTCTCCACGAGCTTGAATTTGAACTAGTAGGAGGAGAATAGTTGACGTCCACGTACACACGAACCTTTCTCGTTCCTTTTTCCTTCTCACCAGCTTTGACGTTGTCATCCCCTATTTGAGTGATTTTAATTGCACAACGACCCTTGACGGCTCCTGCATCTTTTTCATCTGTACCTGCAGCAAGGAAAACAGACGAATTCTCCTCCTTTGTGCTCCCAGTCTGAGGCGGAGGGGTCACAATAGCAGCACAAAATTCCAAATTTTCATCCGGAGTGTCAATATGAGGGTGAATAGAGGAAAGGGCATTGCAAGGTTGAGCTTGCATGGGAGCCCTTAGAGACTTAGACTGATGGAAACTTAATTCTTCGTCACCTACCTGAAATGTTAGTGTCTTACCCCCGACATCTATCACTGCTCGAGCAGTGAATAAAAATGGCCTCCCTAAAATAATAGGGGTGTGAGTGTCCTCGGGAATATCTAGCACTACAAAATCAACGGGAATAAAGAATCTCCCGATTTTAACAGGTATGTCCTCTATGACACCTAACGGCCGTGATATACTACGGTCGGCCATCTGTACAGTCATATTTGTGCAATTAAATTTAGTCAAACCAAGTCTCTTAGCAAGAGACAGAGGTAAGACGCTCACGCTAGCACCAAGATCGCATAGCGCGTTATCAATCAAATGGGTACCTATATGACATGGAATCGAGAAACTACCCGGGTCTGACTGTTTAGGAGGTAACTTATTTTGAACTAGGGCAGTCCCTACCTCGGTCAAAGCTACCGTCTCATGATCATTAATATGCCTCTTACGTGATAAAATTTATTTCATAAATTTTAAATAAGAGGGTACCCGTGTCAGCAATTCGACGAATAGAACAGTGACTTGTAAGCTTTCCCGGAGCTTGGCAAATTTACCGAACTGTTGATTGGTCTTCGTGTTCTGTAATCGCCTTGGAAAGGGCACGGTAATACGTATCTCGAGCCCTTTGTTTCTCTCTTCCAACGTATTAGCTGGATCAAGCTCCTTATCACTCGATCGAGACTTTTTGCCTCTCGATCGAGTCCCTCCAGTTGAAATATCACTCGATTGAGCACTAGCAGGCTCTCGATCAAGGTCTCCCATATCAGCAGTGTTCGATCGAGCAAAATTACCACTCGATCGAATGGTTTCCTTAGCAATATCACTCGATCGATTGGTTTGGACCTCTCGATCGACCTCTTTATTATCCAATTCACTCGATCGAGTAAGAATTCTTTTCGATCGAGTCCTTTCTTCATCAGTTTTACTCGATCGACCCCCTGAAACTAGTCGATCGAGTATTTTCTTCGTGGTTAACTCTTTTTCAGCAACAAATGACTGTTCATCGTCATTTAATTCCTTCCTCGGGTTTGAAATACTCCCGTCAACAGGTAATTTTGGTCCTTCATATGAATGACCGCTTCTCAAATTAATTAAATTCACCGTCTCGTGCGGATTCTTATCAGCTTGAGATGGCAAATGACCCTGTTTCCTCGTGGACTGTTCGCGACTAATCGAGCAACTTGAGTTTCAAGTGACTTGATGAATGCTTCTTTCTGTTGGTCACTTAACTGCCAATTCTTTGTCAATGACTGCAACATTTTCTTTAACTCAGATAGCTCACTTACCCTACCTGAAGATGATGCGCCTTGATTTGGTGGAGGAAAGGAAGGAGGCTTTTGAAAGCCTTGTTGAGCCTTATGAGGAGGGACATATGGCTGCTGCTGCTGTGGTGGAGGAGTGGGATAGAGCACATTTTGACTTGTCCACCTCAAATTGGGATGGAGAGCACATTTTGACTTGTCCACCTCAAATTGGTATGGACTGCCCCTTGATTAGTATAATATGAACCTCCTCCTTGCCTATATTGCTGAAAGGCAAGGACTTGTTCCTACTACGTCAGACAGTCAATAGCAGTATGACCGTCATTGCTTCCACATCTTTCACATGTGACAGTTTCTTGTCTAGTCAACGATGATGAACGTCTGTGATCTCCGGATTTTGCAGCTCAAACCTGTCAAAACGAGCATTCATGGCTTCCAGCTGAACCACGACTGCCTTATCAACCGAATGGACCATTCGAATACCGTCCTGTAGGTTCCTATATTCAGCACAATGAGTCGCCATCTCCTCAATAATGCCCTATCCCTTATCATCATCAACGTTCTTTTGAAATCTCTCGTTGGATGAGGCGTCAAGTTTGGGTCTGTGGTCATCGTACAACCCATTGTAGAACTGGTTGCACAAAAACCATGGATCAAAACCATGGTGAGGAAGAGACCTCAGCAACCTCTTGAACCAACACCAAGCTTCATAGAAAGTCTCGTCAGGTGCCTGCTTGAAACTGGTAATCTTCGCCCTCAGCTGATTAGTGCGCTGTGGAGGAAAATATCATTTATAGAAGGCAAGTACAAGGGTCTCCCAATTGGTAATCCCAGCAGGTGTACGGTTAAGATCACTCAACCACTCACGGGCTGAGTCAGTCAAAGGAAAAGGAAACATCACCTCTTTTATCTTGTCTTGAGTTACTCCCTTTGTAGCGGGAATAGTAGAGCAGTAATCAGTAAAGACCTCCATATGCTTCCTTGGGTCTTCACCCGCCACACCCCTATACAGATTTCTCTCCACCAGATTTATGTAAAACGGCCTGATATCAAAGGTGTTGCCGTCTTCGGTCTGGAGGTTGAAACCCTTGGGAATAGAAGATGCTTTAGGCTCCGAATGACTTGCAATATTCGACATCTTTACTGGTTGGTTAACAGAAGTGAGATTGTCTTCTTCTAAAGACTGGTCTTCTGCAAATAGAAAATGTTGTTGCTCGGGTTCGAAAGTACTCAAGTCTTCCTTTCGAAGTTCTCTTTGCAAACAGAGTCTATGCCGAATTAGTCTCTCTGGCTCAAAATCAACTGAAACTAACTCCGACCTATTTGACCTGGGCATACACAACACTGAAAGAGATAAATGAGAGTTGTCTCAAGGAATAAAAATTCCCCGAGACGGATAAAAATAAACGAAAACAAAAACAGATAGGGCTATTGCCTCCCCGGCAACGGCGCCAAAATTTGACAGGCTAGTCGTGTACCTACCAAAAATTACCAACTGGCACTAACTAATATAGCTAGGGAAGTCGGGTCGATCTCCACGGGGAGGCAAGATATCTGTTAAAGGTCCGTCTATTTGGTCACAAATTGGGGGTTTAAAATTGGTTTTCTAAACTAAAAGGCTTAAGGGAAAGAGTAGTAAAGCAAGAGCAAATAAAAGGCAGAAAATTTGAATAAGAGTGATCAATAAAGAGGGAACATGTCGGAATTTCGGTTCACTATGGTAGACTAATGACTCAACTGCAAATAGTCTAGATAATTTAATGTGAGACGGATATTAAAAGGTCCTTCCGGTCCACTTTCTATCCTAGATTTCCTGCTAACTTAACTTCCGTCCTCGTCAGGGTAGTCTATTGTTTATAGCAGGTCTATTTAGTCCAATCTTCCGATCCAGGAATAAATTTAACCAGATTAAAGGGTAACTTAGAAGCGTGCACTCAACTAAGTCGGTATTATAATTAAATTGCCATGGATACAGATTCTCACAAATAAGTCATCTAGCCTATTCGCTACATCGTCACAATTCTACCATAGATCCCTTAATCCCAACATGAATAGATTTAGCTACTCATATCGTTAATGTTGTCAATATTAATATTGATGAATGAACTAATAATAAACATAATGAAACAATAATAATAATGCATAAACACATTAGGGCAGAAATTAAGGAATAGAGAAACAGGAGATTAAAGCAACAAAGTACGAGATTAAGATTAAAAGGAGAGAAAGATTAGAATCTCGAGAATTACGGCATAAAGAACGACAAGATCCAAGCAATATAATCCGAAAGCAAAGTTTACAATAGAAAAGTTTAGGGAAAGAGAAAAGAGTAGAGTGGCGTTCAGAAGTGTTCAACGTAATTCCAAAGTACTAATGACCTAATTATTCCACGCTTAAATACAAAATAACAAAGTCCATAACTAAAATAAGCAACACGGGTTAATTAAGGCCCGTGAAACTTCCAATCCTCTCGATCGAGTAGTTTGAGACAACTCGATCGAGGACTTCAGCAGATAAACCTCTCGATCGAACAGAAATGTTACTCGATTGCGGAAAGCCTCAAATCAGCACTTCGATCGAGTAAAATAAAATACTCAATCGACCTCCTAAGCATATAAAAGCACTTGATCGACCAAAATACTCCTCCATCGAGTGTTCTTCCTCCAAAATCAGCTTCAACTCGTTGCCGACTGCTTCGTTGACCATTACTTCATGCATCCCAATGCAGTGTCTCGCTCTAAATTTCCCGTCTCCTCAAAATGCATGCAAAACAGGACGAAAAGGGTACGATTCCACTACTTTCAGGTTCATTCCTACAAAATAGACAAAACGAACCAAAGTAGCCATTTCGGGGCATAATGCAATACTAAACAGTACAAAAGTACATAGAAATACGTGCAAAATAAGGATTTAGCTACTCATATCATTAATCTTGTCAATATTAATATTGATGAATGAACTAATAATAAACATAATGAAACAATAATAATAAAAATGCATAAACAAATTAGGGCATAAATTAAGGAATAGAGAAACAGAAGATTAAAGCAACAAAGTACGAGATTAAGATTAAAAGGAGAGAATGATTACAATCACGAGAATTCCGGCGTAAAGAACGACAAGATCCAAGCAATATAATCCGAAAGCAAAGTTTACAGTAGAAAAGTTTAGGAAAAGAGAAAAGAGTAGTATGTCGTTCAGAAGTGTTCAACGTAATTCCAAAGTACTAATGACCTAATTCTTCCACGCTTAAATAGAAAATAACAAAGTCCATAACTAAAATAAGCAACACGGGTTAATTAAGGCCCGTGATACTTCCAATCCTCTCGATCGAGTAGTTTGAGACAACTCGATCGAGGACTTCAAAGAGATAAACCTCTCGATCGAGCGAAATGTTACTCGATCGAGGAAAGCCTCAAATCAGCACTTCGATCGAGTAAAGTAAAATACTCGATCGACCTCCTCAGCGTATAAAAGCACTCGATCGACCAAAATACTCCTCGATCGAGTGTTCTTCCTCCAAAATCAGGTTTAACTCATTGCCGACTGCTTCGTTGACCATTCCTTCACGCATCCCAATGTAGTGTCTCACTCTAAATTGCTCGTCTCCTCAAAATGCATGCAAAACAGGACGAAAAGGGTACGATTCCACTACTTTCAGGTTCATTCCTACAAAATAGACAAAACGAACCAAAGTAGCCATTTCGGGGCATAATGCAATACAAAACAGTACAAAAGTACATAGAAATACGTGCAAAATAAGGATTTAGCTACTCATATCGTTAATCTTGTCAATATTAATATTGATGAATGAAGTAATAATAAACATAATGAAACAATAAACATAATAATAATAATGCATAAACAAATTAGGGCATAAATTAAGGAATAGAGAAACAGAAGATTAAAGCAACAAAGTACGAGATTAAGATTAAAAGGAGAGAATGATTACAATCACGAGAATTCCGGCGTAAAGAACGACAAGATCCAAGCAATATAATCCGAAAGCAAAGTTTACAGTAGAAAAGTTTAGGAAAAGAGAAAAGAGTAGTATGTCGTTCAGAAGTGTTCAACGTAATTCCAAAGTACTAATGACCTAATTCTTCCACGCTTAAATAGAAAATAACAAAGTCCATAACTAAAATAAGCAACACGGGTTAATTAAGGCTCGTGATACTTCCAATCCTCTCGATCGAGTAGTATGAGACAACTCGATCGAGGACTTCAGGAGATAAACCTCTCGATCAAGCAGAAATGTTACTCGATCGAGGAAAGCCTCAAATCAGCACTTCGATCGAGTAAAGTAAAATACTCGATCGACCTCCTCAGCATATAAAAGCACTCGATCGACCAAAATACTCCTCGATCGAGTGTTCTTCCTCCAAAATCAGCTTTAACTCATTGCCGACTGCTTCGTTGACCATTCCTTCACGCATCCCAATGTAGTGTCTCGCTCTAAATTTCTCGTCTCCTCAAAATGCATGCAAAATAGGACGAAAAGGGTACGATTCCACTACTTTCAGGTTCATTCCTACAAAATAGACAAAACGAACCAAAGTAGCCATTTCGCGGCATAATGCAATACAAAACAGTACAAAAGTACATAGAAATACGTGCAAAATAAGGATTTAGCTACTCATATCGTTAATCTTGTCAATATTAATATTGATGAATGAACTAATAATAAACATAATGAAACAATAAACATAATAATAATAATGCATAAACAAATTAGGGCAGAAATTAAGGAATAGAGAAACAGAAGATTAAAGCAACAAAGTACGAGATTAAGATTAAAAGGAGAGAATGATTACAATCACGAGAATTCCGGCGTAAAGAACGACAAGATCCAAGCAATATAATCCGAAAGCAAAGTTTACAGTAGAAAAGTTTAGGAAAAGAGAAAAGAGTAGTATGTCGTTCAGAAGTGTTCAACGTAATTCCAAAGTACTAATGACCTAATTCTTCCACGCTTAAATAGAAAATAACAAAGTCCATAACTAAAATAAGCAACACGGGTTAATTAAGGCCCGTGATACTTCCAATCCTCTCGATCGAGTAGTTTGAGACAACTCGATCGAGGACTTCAGCAGATAAACCTCTCGATCGAGCAGAAATGTTACTCGATCGAGGAAAGCCTCAAATCAGCACTTCGATCGAGTAAAGTAAAATACTCGATCGACCTCCTCAGCGTATAAAAGCACTCGATCGACCAAAATACTCCTCGATCGAGTGTTCTTCCTCCAAAATCAGCTTTAACTCATTGCCGACTGCTTCGTTGACCATTCCTTCACGCATCCCAATGTAGTGTCTCGCTCTAAATTGCTCGTCTCCTCAAAATGCATGCAAAACAGGACGAAAAGGGTACGATTCCACTACTTTCAGGTTCATTCCTACAAAATAGACAAAACGAACCAAAGTAGCCATTTCGGGGCATAATGCAATACAAAACAGTACAAAAGTACATAGAAATACGTGCAAAATAAGGATTTAGCTACACATATCGTTAATCTTGTCAATATTAATATTGATGAATGAACTAATAATAAACATAATGAAACAATAAACATAATAATAATAATGCATAAACAAATTAGGGCAGAAATTAAGGAATAGAGAAACAGAAGATTAAAGCAACAAAGTACGAGATTAAGATTAAAAGGAGAGAATGATTACAATCACGAGAATTCCGGCGTAAAGAACGACAAGATCTAAGCAATATAATCCGAAAGCAAAGTTTACAGTAGAAAAGTTTAGGAAAAGAGAAAAGAGTAGTATGTCGTTCAGAAGTGTTCAACGTAATTCCAAAGTACTAATGACCTAATTCTTCCACGCTTAAATAGAAAATAACAAAGTCCATAACTAAAATAAGCAACACGGGTTAATTAAGGCCCGTGATACTTCCAATCCTCTCGATCGAGTAGTTTGAGACAACTCGATCGAGGACTTCAGCAGATAAACCTCTCGATCGAGCAGAAATGTTATTCGATCGAGGAAAGCCTCAAATCAGCACTTCGATCGAGTAAAGTAAAATACTCGATCGACCTCCTCAGCGTATAAAAGCACTCGATCGACCAAAATACTCCTCGATCGAGTGTTCTTCCTCCAAAATCAGGTTTAACTCATTGCCGACTGCTTCGTTGACCATTCCTTCACGCATCCCAATGTAGTGTCTCGCTCTAAATTTCTCGTCTCCTCAAAATGCATGCAAAATAGGACGAAAAGGGTACGATTCCACTACTTTCAGGTTCATTCCTACAAAATAGACAAAACGAACCAAAGTAGCCATTTCGGAGCATAATGCAATACAAAATAGTACAAAAGTACATAGAAATACGTGCAAAATAACGCTAAAAAAAACTATATAAAATGCACGTATCAGCCGGTTAGTACTCCGGCTGGTGCACCTGCCGTGACAGTGCTGATTGCCTTTGAGGAGGAGGGATCCCCTGAGAAGATTGTTGGGGCTGATAGAGCCGTTGAGGAGCCCGTTGTTGGGGCTGCTAGTGTTGAGAGAGCTCAGACTGGGTCTGAGGTTGGTACCTCCGGGAGGAGGGTTACTAGGAGGAGGCGAGATCCTCGACAGACTAGGCGGACGTTGCAGAACGTCGCTAGGATCGTCAAGTGGCCTCCTATCCGTCTCGTCGAGTCTCGTGGGCCGAAGAGACGCAGAGTGGAGATGGTCGAGGACGATGCTCACGTCGCGGGTCGGGACGTTAGACGGGTTACATCCCCGCGGGGGCTGAACCTGCGGGCGGCGCCTGCTTGGGGCGAGGGTTTCGACGGTAGCCAGTTGATGCTTCGATTGGACAGGCACATCTCCTACCGTGGTCATAAGGGATTGGTGAGTCGTGTCACCTGATTGAACTTTCGTCACTTTTTGAAGTACAGACCTGAAAAGGTGTTCTGAGGTTGTTTGTTTTTTATTTCAGGAGATCGGCACCATGAGGACTTTCTCGGGCTTCACTACCTACCTGGGTTTTTACGACGTTCTCTGAGCCGGTACGAGGGCGTTGATAGAGAGGTCGGCTTTTGGGCCATTGGTGGCCGCTTGGCGGAACATTCACAGGTTTTCGATTAGGTCGAACCTGTGTCTGATCCGCGCCATGTTGGATCGGTACTAGGATACGACGTCATCGTTTCACATGGAGTTTGGGGAGGTCGGTATGACTTTAGAGGATTTTGCCATGATATCCGGCCTCCCTTGTGGCGAGACGCCTGTTGAGTTCACAGAGACACTGGAGAGGGTGTCTTCTCCTGCGGTTACTCGTCTGATCAGTACTGTTTTGCCTGAGCCTTCCAACGTTACTCCATACCTGATCGCGAGCTCGTATGTGAGGGACCACTTCAGAGGGAGAGCAGTGGGTTATGCTCCGGCATCGTTGGCGAGTCTGGAGGCTAAGACTAGTGCTGACGCGCATGAGGCACGGTTGTGGTACTTCTTGGGTGCCACGTACTTTGGTGACAAGGGTGAGTGCCTGTCGACCACGGTACTTCCTCTCCTTACTGACCTTGACACTTTGGGTCAGTTTGACTGGGTCACGCCGGCTTTGGCGAGTTTTACCCGGTACTTGCACGCGGCGGTGCGTCCGCAGGTAGTGGGGGATGGTAGTGCCCCTTCTTTGGTTGGTCCCGGCCTCATCTTGGAGGTACGAGCGTTTTTTTGTAGTTTTGATTTTGATTTTGGCATTTTTTTTGAAAAGATTGGCTGGTTTGTTTTTGCTGTGTTTGGTTACAGGCTTGGTTGTATGCTTACCTCGTCCCCCTGTGTCCGGGGACTACAGGTGGTGTCCCCTCGACTTACCCTGTTGTAAGGGCTTGGACGGTGGCTCGGAAGAAGTCGATTAAGTCGACTTACGAGGACTGCAGGCGTCGCGTGTACGCCCTTCGAGTTGCTGACGTAAGTTGTTGTTCCTTACTTCTTCTTCTTTATAGAAATAGATAGAGATAGGATGACTAGGTAGCTTAGGAAGCCCATAGTCTTTTGAGTAGCTTTGTCTTGAATGCAGTTTATCGGGTGGCCATGGGAGCACTACATAGAGATGCCGGCCGATGTCAGAGAGCGTTTGCGGCCTCGCAGCTCCCAGCGTTTGTACCTGGAGATGGCGATCAAGCTGGTTTGGTACCTGGGCAAGCGCTTAGCTCGTCAGTGCTTCACTGAGACTTTTGTGGTACCGGCCGACCCGCCTAGGGTGTTGTTCCAGGAGTCAACCCCCGACGAGGTTGAGGAGCACCTTCACGGTCGGGTGGTGAGGAGCTGTTGCGACGGGAGGTCGACTACGACACCTTCCGGTTGTCGAGGCTTGCCTGGTACCCGATCGAGGTATATTTTCCTCTGCTCTTCTTGTTTTCATTACCTCTTTTGATAGGAGGGTCTTTTAACTTTGACGTGGACCCAAATTGCAGGGGGTCAATGCGCTGATGAGGGCTCAGCCCCCATTTTTCCCGGCGGAGACCACCTTTCAGAGCCGGGCGGTGAGGACCTACAGCTGCACCTGCCAGAGCCTGCGGTCGCTGAGGTGACCGACGTCGGCATGGAGTGGAGGTTGAGTGTTCTGAGGGTGAGTTCCTGATCCGAACATTCTTCCTCATTTATATTTTGCCTTGCATTGTATTGAAGGACCTTCTTGGTTGTAGGTGACAACCACTAGTCATCAGGCTCTGTGGTGGATGGCTAACCGGTGGAGGGCACTTGCTGGTGACCTGGCTGCGAGGGAGGCTCGGCTTGCTCAGGTATCTTTTGTATGTTGTTTTTGTGTATTTTGTGTTGCATTTCACGTTTTTAGATCTTAATGATCTGTATTGTGTTTTGCAGGGTACTGCGGATCTGGCGGAGCTTACTCGGGTACATGCTGAGTTGGATGCAGCTAGGTCGACGATTGAGGTCCAGGGGTTGGGGATCACCAGCCGAGACAAGGAGTTGAGGCATCGTGAGGACGAGTTGCGGAGCCGAGATGCGGATATTGTCTCTCTTAGGACTCAGTTGGCTGAGGCGGAGGTGCTTCGCGTCGTGATGGAGCACGAGACGCTGGAGAGTTCCCAGAGAGGGAGTCTGAGCAGATGGTAGTGTCTGCCTTGGCTGCGACTCCTCGTGAGATCGGGACTGGTCCGACGGGAGGCGCCGAGTAGTAATAGTTTGTCCGTGTCTTGGACTCTTGCTTGTACACATTTATATTTTGCGTGAGGCGGTTTGGGTATATGTGTTTTTGGATTGTGGTTCATTTTGTGATTTTTGGCTTTTTTGTGTTGTGTTTCGGAGGAGCGCTGTCGGCTGTCAATTCCCCTTTTGCTTTGCTTCAGTTCCTGCATCATTAGTGTAGAAAATAGGCAACAGGTAGCACATATGCATAAACGTAAACACGTAACAAGCAATTGATTGAAAACAAAACTTAACCATGACTACTCGAAGTTTAAAATTGAAATTTGAAATTTGAAAGGGTATTTTGAAAATTTGCAACAAGTCGTCACGTTTGGACTCCAAAAGGAATTGATTTGAAAATTGAGCAATTAACTCGTGTCTTGAATTAAATTGCATCGGAATTGTTGAAATTGATTTGTGACTCGATAAAAAAATTAAAACTCAAACCGTCAGGTATGAATTTTAGAAAATATTTTTGCGTGTGTATTTGATTTGATTTTTTTGTGAAATCAAGACTCGAATTTGTGAGTGCTTGAATTTTGAGGAAAATTGATGTCGTGTTATCAATTTTCGATTTTATTTTTGGCAAAATCGCGAAAAAAAGCGAAAAAATTTCGGAATTTCGACTGACATGGAAACGATTTGTCTGACGTGGAAACGATTTCTAGTGGATCGATGCGACTAGCCCTTCCCCCCTTAAAAAAAGAAAGAAAAAAACCGTATGCTTAAAGCTGCGTCATGGGAACCGTGCCGGATTTCGTAAAACGCGAAAACAAGGAAATGTGAGTGCGAGGAAACACAAAATGTCCTGGACCATCCCGAAGAGGCGCGAGAATTTCGGCCGGAGGTTTGAGGTGTCAGGAGAAAACACAACTTGAAAGGGACAATTCATGGCGAGAATTCTGGGAATAGGCCTAAAGAGGCGCGAGCTATTGGGCGATAGAAGCCAGCTCGCCCTTTTTTCTGAAAAACGCGCTGATTGTTTTTGTATAAATAGTGATGTTTGTGCTTCATTGTTTCATCATCCGAAACACAAAATCATCTCTACAAAACCTCTTCTTCCTCTTCCACAAAAATATTTCATGGATGCCTTTGAGAATGCGTTGCGACAGTGGTGCCGGGATTTGTCGCCTCCCGAAAAGTATCAACTCATTTGCATGGGAGTTGGTCAATTGTTGGTGCTCCGTCAAGTTAAGGCGCAATCCTCATTTCTCGAAGCATGCTCTCGGTTTTGGGATTCGAAACACCATGTTTTCGTTTTCCGTAAGGTGAAATCATCCTCTTGCCGAAGAAGTTGGAGCCATTGTTGGGTGGCCGGGTTGTGTTCCGGTGCTCCCTCTGACTCGGTTGTGCTACAAGGAGAAATTCCGTTCAATGTTGGGCTTGTCAACAAGTCAAGTTAACTTTCTTCTTGCTCCACATGGTGTGGATATGTTGGCTCTTATCAACATCTTTTCAAACCGATTAGATGCCAATGTTTCAGAGGTGGCTTGGAGAAGGGCTCTTGGCTTTTGCCTTGTCCATGTATACCTCTCTGTTGATGCTTTGAAGAAGGAAGGGCCAAAATGCTATGGTATCATGACCCTCGTGCATGTGGTTGAGAAAATGGAGCATGGTAGAGATCCATCATGGTTGGTGCTTGGCGAGGTCATCCAAGCTTTGGGCAAGGAAGGCTCTTGTGGAGAAGCTCCTTCATTCGGATCCCCAGGAACTCCAAGTGTGGCTATTGGAGAGGCTAAGGTATGTAGAGCCTCCGGTTGATTCTTCTTCTTATTCCTTCCGTCACCTTACTATGAGGAACAAGTTGTACTCGGATAGTTTTGCTTCCACCGAGGCTTATTAGGCCGCAAGATTGTTGGAGGAGGGTGGTCCTCAGATGCGTTATGTGGTGCCATGGTGGCACTTGAGGTCCTTCACGGGGTTTCCCGCTTCGGGTGCTAGTCCTCGTTCTTTGATGGTGGTGGGTTTGAAGGTTTCTTCCTTTAATTATCCCGAAAGGCTCATGAGGCAAATGGGGCGTCAACAAAAGGTGCCCGCTCAAGATACCCTTGTCCAAGAGAATGTTTTCCGGAACTCCGAGCTCGTGTAGGTCTTCGAAATATGGTGGGCCACTCGGCCGCTTTGGGAGGTACCAAACCCCGTTGCCATGACATGGGTGACTCCCGCTTATGTCAAGTGGTCAAGAGCTTCGTCCTTGGAGGAGAGGTCCAAATACCGTAAGGACGAGGTTGTCAATTTGAAGTATCGAGAGGTTGGCAGGGCCAACCGTGCCTTCTTTGAGGACTATGTTGATGGAACTAGCCCGGATGTGATAAGGCCACCAAAGAGGAGAAGCTCGGGTCCCAAAAATGTAGTGGGCCGTGCGTGGGCTCGTTTCGGGCCGAACATGGGGTCTTGCACTAGACCGGAGGCCGTTGCCGTTGTAGATCCGTTGAGGATCCATTCCGAAGAGGGGGCTCAAGCTAGGCGGGCCAACAAGAAGAACAAGGGGAAAATGTATCTCGAGGGAAAAGGCAAGGGTAGAATGGAAGAGTGAAGACCTCCATTACCCACTTTATTATTATGTTGTATTAGTGTTGTGAGTTTTTATTATGTTGTACTAGCTATGTTTTGTGTGTTTTGTGCTAGTTTTATTATGTGACGTGTTTCAGTCGACACCTTAGTTTTGACAAGTTGAAGACTCGTCGAGCTTTATTTGTTGTTGAATTTGTAATCCCTCCCGTTATTAATTAAATAAGAGGATTGATCGTGTCGAAAATTGTGAACGCTTGTTTCTTCCATCCATTTTGTAAAGGCAATTCGTTTTGAATCATCCTAAACGTTTGCACTTGGGAAAGTGGGATTTTTGTAGGAAGGGAGAAAGGCTTATTTTTTGTATTTTGTGGGGAAAAGGGAATGTCGTCCCCTTTCCCTTTTTTGATGGGGATGTTTTTTGTATGTGGGTTTTTTTTTTATTATGGGGATGGTTATATCCTTCTTGTGTAAGAAATGACTGCCCACGTATCCACCTGAAGAGGTGAAATCAAACCATGATCGTAGTTCAGGGTGTTTTGTGAATTTGATTGGGTTTTGTGGTTGTATCCCTCATGTATAAGAGGGACTGCCTACGTATCCACCTGAAGAGGTGAAATCAAACCATGCTCGTAGTTCAGGGGTTTTTGTTTTAGTGCAAATGGATGTTGCCTTTGACAGATCAAAGGATATTCAAAATGGGCAAGGTGCCGCAACTTAGACTCGATAAAATATGCAATTTCAAACCAGAACGCGTTGAGGAACTTGACTTGAAAAGGGTTAAGGTGGACGCTAGTTGTAAAACTAGGGTTAGGTCGTTGGTTGCTACGGTTCAAGGGTAGTATTTCTTGAGTTGGTCCAGGTTGCTCGGGTTTGTAAAATCCTCCCCATCTAGGTCACTCAGTCTCACTGCACCCCCAGAAAGTATTTTCTTGACCAGGTATGGCCCGACCCAATTGGGTTTGAATTTTACCCTCGGCTCGACGGGTAATGGTACTTGGACCGACTTGAGGACCAAGTCGCCTTCTCGGATATTCCTGGGTTTAACCTTCTTGTTGAATGCCCATTGTATACATCGTTGGTATAGCTGGCATTGTGCAAGGCGTTGAGCCGCCGCTCGTCTAGAAGAGTGAGTTGTTCGTTCCTTCGACGGGTCCATTCCACCTCAAGGACCTGACTCTCCAATAGGATGCGTAGAGAAGGGACCTCTAACTCTACCGGTTGAACCGCCTCCATACCGTATGGTATGTAGAAGGGTGTGGCGCCTGTCGGTGTTCGAATGAAGGTTCGGTATCCCCAGAGTGCGAATGGGAGTTTGGTCGGCTAATCGCGGTAGTTGTCTTGCATTTTCTTGATAATGGTGACAAGAGTTTTGTTAGCTGCCTCCACCGCTCCGTTGGTTTGAGGACGAAAAGGAGGATGATCGATGTCGTTTAATCTTGTATTTGTCCAGCAAGGCCTGAGTTTCCGCCTGGAAGTGAGAGCCTTGGTCGCTGATGATTTCATGGGGTACCCCATATCGGCAGATGATGCTGTTTTGGGTGAACTTGGCCACTTGTTTGGCGGTCAAGACTGCATATGACTGCGCTTCCACCCATTTAGTGAAATAGTCGATGGCGACGAGGACGAAGCAATGCCCCTTAGTGCCTGTCGGGTTATCTTTTCCGATGATATCGATGCCCCAGGTTGAGAAAGCCCAGGGTGATGTCATGGTGTATAAAAGGGATGGTGGTATGTGTTGTATGTTGGCGAAGATTTGGCAATTGTGGCAATGTTTGACGTAGTTACGGCAATCGGCTTCCATGGTGGTCCAGTAGTAACCTAACCGCATGATCTTTCAGGTAAGCATCATTGCGCTCATGTGAGGGCGACATTCTCCGTCGTGGACCTCTCCCATGACTTTTTTGGCTTTGTGATGGTCAATGCAAAGGAGGAGAATCCCTTGGGGTGTTCTTTGTATAGTTTATTTTGGTTCATCACGAATTGTAATGCAAGTAAACGGATGGCTCTTTGTCCTCTTGGGTCAGAGTTAGAAGGGAATTTGTTTTTGGTTTTGTAGTTGGGGATGGCTTGGTACCAGGGTTCATCATGGCTTTCCTCGTCGTTGTTGATGGCACAAATGTGAGCTGGCTCGCTCCTTCTCTCGACACATAGGGGCATCGATGTCATGTCATTAGGTATATTGACAACCGCGGCAAGTTTTGCTAGGGCATCAGCAAATTGATTTTCCTCTCGTGGCAACTGGAAGTAGTCGACTTGGTCGAAGAACTCGGCCTCTTGATTAATTTTTGCTCAGTAGGGAGCTAAGCTGTTACTTTGGATTTTCCATGATCCAGACACCTGATTGATGATGATTGAGGAATCGCCGTGGACCCTCAGTCTCTTGATGCCAAGTGTGATGGCTGCGTGTAGGCCGATGAGGCATGCTTCATATTCGGCGGCATTGTTGGTGACAGCGAAGTCTAGTTTGACCGAGATCGGAACATGTTCTCCCTCTGGTGATATTAGAAGGATTCCTACCCCGAAGCCTGTCAGATTAGATGCACCATCGAAGTATAGGTCCCATGCGTCGGAGTCTGCAAAAAGGATGTCCTCGTCAGGAAGTGACCATGTGTCGGTCGTTGGATCCTCGTTGACGGGATTCTCTGCTTGGAAATTGGCGACTGCTCTTCCCTTGATAACCTTGAGGGCTACAAACTTGAGATCAAACTCGGACAGCATGAGTGTCCACCTAGACAGCCTTCCGTTTAGTATGGGCTTTTCGAAGATGTATTTGACCGGGTTCATCTTGGAGTAGATGTGAACCGTGTAGCTGAGCATGTAATGCCGTAACTTCTTTGTTGACCATACTAGGGTAAGGCATGTCTTCTCCAGCTGGGTGTACCTTATCTCGTACTCAATGTACTTTTTGCTGATGTAGTAGATGGCCCGTTCTTCGCCGTCGACTGTTTGTGCTAACATTGCTCCCATGGCTGTGTCGGTAACAGCCAGGTATAGGGATAAAGGAGTCCCTGGTTGAGGTGGCATGAGGACAGAAGGCTTTTATAGGATTTCCTTTATCCTGTCGAAGGGTTTTTCGACAGTCGTCGTCCCAATCGGTGTGATCGGAGGCGCGGAGTTTCTTGAAAATTGGTTCACAAATCATGGTGAGCTTCGCAATGAAGCGGCTGATGTATTGAACCTAACCGAGAAATCCTCAAATCTCCTTCTCGTTCTTAGGCTGAGGCATTTGTTGAAGGGCTTTGATTTTGGTTGGATCAATCTCAATGCCTCTTTTGCTGACGACATGTCCCAAGAGTTTTCCGGAGGTGACCCCAAATGCACATTTCTGAGGATTCAGTCTCATGTTATACTTCTGCAGACGAGCGAAGAATTTCTGAAGGGCACTGATGTGGCCGTCCCGTTCTCCTGACTTGACAATCATATCATCGACATATACCTCTACCTCCTTGTGCATCATATCATGTAGGAGAGTGGTAGCGGTTCTTTGATAGATAGCCCCGGCATTGATGAGGCCGAAAGGCATGACCGTGTAGCAATATGTACCCCACTGTGCAGTGAAAGCAGCCTTGTGCATGTCTTCATCAGCCATTTTGATCTGGTTGTACCCAGCATACCAGTCCATGAATGATAGAAGAGCATGTTCGGCAGTATTGTTCACCAGAATGTGAACATGTGGCAAAGGGAAGTCGTCCTTTGGACTCGCCTTGTTCAGATCCCCGAAGTCGACGCAAACCCGAATTCTTCCATCCTGCTTTGGTACAGGAACAATGTTGGCCACCCAGTCGGAGTACTCAGACACTTTGATGAAACCAGCCTTGAACTGTTTATCCACTTCTTCCTTGATTTTCAGGGCCCATTCGGGACGCATCCGACGCAGCTTTTGCTTTACGAGTTTAGCTCCGGGCTTAATGGGTATCCGGTGCTCTGCAATTTCCTTGTCAATCCCATACATATCTTTGTAGGACCAGGCGAACACGTCCTTGTATTCATGGAGGAGGTTAATGAATTGTTGTCTCTCTGAGAGGTCAAGGGTTGTCCCTATCCTAAGTTCTTAAGGTGTGTTGTCGGTTCCTACGTTAATAGGTTCATTCTCCTCAATGATGGGGTTTCTGATTTCCCGTTTGTCAAGTTCTTCGGCTAGGTGAGGTAGGTAGTCACTCAAGTCAAATTCCTCATAGTCATTCAGAATTGCATTGCAGTTAAATTGAGACGAGTCATAAGCAAACTTAGCGTTCATTAAGTTGACACGAGCGAAAATTTAGGAGAGGACAGACATCTCATGGTCAGTCAGAGGCGACACAGCAGAGGAGGTGGCCCCTAGAACAGGCTCCAGGTTGCCACCTTTCATAGGAGGGGGTGGCCCTAGTAGACTCAGCCTCTGAATCAGCCACAAGCTTGTGATAAAATAGTGGGAAGGGGACCTTGACTGGGACATTAGGAGTGTGATGAACTATGACAGACTCTGACTTCGACTCAGACTCAGATACTTCTTCACTTCCCTCTTTGAACATAGGGCCTTCTCCAGTTGTGATCTTGAGAATGCGGCCTTGGCGATTGGTCCACTTGACGGTTTTCCTCCAGCCCTGTGTAGCTTTCTCCGGGTCAGTGTCGGAGATCAAGGCGGTTGGGTCAAATTGGTTGTCCTTCAGAGCGATGTTGATGATGTCCTCATAGTCGAGGTGCTTGATGTTATCCTCTCCAAAGAGGAGAGTGACAGCTTATCCGTCGAGGCGAGGACGGCTTAGACTCGGTTGATACAGCTTCGGTGTTGTCGGGGATGAAGTAGCAGTTCTGGAAGACTTCCACACCCGGGTATTTGACCTTGGCCACAGAGTCATAGATCGGCTCCGGAAAGCCAAGGTAAAGCTCGGATTCTCCCTCGGGGACAAAGTATCCATTGAGGGTCAGATGATAGGGACGGAGGATAACTCCGTGCTTCTTGCGCTTTCGAACTAGGAGGTTCATCTCCTGGATATCTTCATCGGTAGGTTCATAGCCCATTCCGAAGGGGATGTTGGGGACCTTAGCCTGTTTCAAGGGAGGTAAGGTATCCTTCAGTGGATTGAGGGGTAAACCCGGGAAGTAACCCTGGCGCATCAGAATGCGGTTGACTGTGAGGTTAGCAAACGGGTCACAAACGGAGGATGCTGATTCATTAGTTATGGCACTCACGGCTTGGAATACCCACATTTCATTGTCATCTTCCTTAATGGCTTGGGAGGCTATTCCCTTTCTCATGACAGCTTTGATCGGGGAAGCAGGAATTATGATTTTTTTCCCGTTGAAGGGGACCCTGATTTTCTAGTGGAGAGTAGAAGTAATTGCCTTGACGGCGTAAATGCAGAGTGCCTTAGGAGCATATTGAAGGAGGCGTCAATGTCGACTACCTGAAAACTGGTTTGTCTTTCAAGTGGTCCGGTTGCGACGGTTAGAGTGATAAGCCATGCGACTTTACAACGAGTGCCGTCATAAGCGCGTACTCCATGATTGGTTGGGACCAAATCAGCTTCTTTGATACCCAGTTTGTGAGCCGTCTTGAGGGTAATGACATTCACCGCGGATCCGTCATCCACAAGAACCATAGGCACATTCTTTTTTAGGCATTGTACGGTGATGTACAGGGCCAGGTTATAGTTGGCTCCGAAGGAAGGGATATCCTCGTCAGAGAAGATGACTGGGTTGCTCAAATCAGGAACATCCCTTGTCATATGTGCCACCACTTCTTCCGGGGAGGAGGTAGAAGGCACAGTCATTTTTCCCAAGGTTTGTAGTAGAGCTTGCCGATACTCGAAGGATGTAGCAATCAGTTGCCAAATTGAGATTTCGGCTTTTGCTTTCTGCAGCGGTTTGAGGATCGAATTCTCGGAAGCTTTGGGTTGAGTGTCCATTTCCGGGACAACTTGGTCATTCGTGGTTGGAGCGACCGTTGAATTTTTCGGGTCTTGATAGGGGCGTCCGGACCGGGTAAGATGACCGATCTCTTTCACCTGTTTCACTTTCCCTGGGACAATATAGACATCTTCAACATCATCTCTCCAGATACCTTTTATTTCGGGATCCCGAGGGTACCTTGGAGGGGTATTCCTCGGTGGGCAGTTTTTGTGAGGGAACTTTTTGTGAGGGTAATTTTTGTGAGGGTGATTATTGTGGGGGTGATTATTGTGAGGTGCGTGCCAAAATGGTCGCGGGAGCAATCCATCCTGGTGAGGGTAGTTTTGGGTGTTTGGGGGACCTTCCCTTGGGCGTGGTGTTGGAGGATTGAAAATCAATCGGCGGTAAGCATCGTCAAGTCGGGTGATCCTTTCGGAGAGACTGGCTATAGCTTCCTCAACTTGTTGGAACATGGCAAGCATAGTTGCGGCACTGAACACAAATACCCTGTCTGAGGCATCCTTCTCCACGGTATTCACCTCGTCATCGACTGGCAGGATGAGGTGTGAGCAGTCCAAGGTCGGCTCATCACTGGAGATGGCATGGATTCCCAAAGGGTTCATTTTGTTGTTTGGTTTAGTTGGTGGAGGTAAAGGCAATTCTCCCTTCTCGATCATGTCTTGGATAATGTGTTTGAGTTTGAAGCAGGTTTATGTGTCATGCCCTTTCCCTTGGTGGTATTGACAGTAGGTATTAGGGTTCCAGGAGCGGGATTTCTTAGCATCAGAGGGATCCGGGGTGGGTCTGATCGGTTGTAACTTCCCTTGGTCCATAAGCCTTTTTAGGGCGCTTGCATAAGTTGATCCTATATTGGTGAACACTCTTTGGGGGTGCTCAGCTCTCTTGGCGGTTGGTTCAAGGAGGTTGACCTCATCAATATTGTTCGTTTGACCATAAGGGCGAGATCCGGTTGATGTGGATCCCTGGTAGCCTCTACCGGTGGTTTTGGCTAGGACACCCTTTCGGAGGTCGTCTACAATGCGTGTCTCAAGGATTTGCAGATCTTGGAAGGTTTTAATGTATTGGTACCTCAGTAAGTTGGCATATACTGGGCGAAGATTGTTGACAAATTTTTCCACCAAGGTTGACTCACTCGGCTTGCTGACCAACTGAGTGCTTACCCTCCTCTAACGGGTTAAGAACTCGGTGAATCCCTCCTTGTCATTCTGGGTTAGGACTTCAAGAGTATGGGTATTGGCTTGGATTTCGACGTTGTCGGCATATTGCTTAGCAAATTCAACTGCAACCTCATCCCAGGTAGTAAGGTTCTTCGGGTCAAGGGAGTAGTACCAATGGCGAGGGATCGGTTCCAAGGATGATTGAAAGATCCGGGTGAAAAGTTCCTATTTGACCCCTTTTATGGCCATGTTGTCTTTGAAGGCTTGGATATAATTGAGCAGGTCCTCCACTCTCTTGAACTTGGGCACATCAGTCAGGGTAAAGTTATCGGGTAGTTGATCCCCAACAGGTTCAAATCTTCGGTTGTTCTCAAGATGGATATTGTTACCCCGGGCTAGGAGTTATTCTTCCAAGAGCTTGAGCCTTTTCTCAGTTTCAGTCAAAGGCGGAGTGTTGTGTTCTCCAGCTTCCTTGTTTTCCAGAGTGTCGATACGGGTCTCGACACGATCCAGAGTGACCTTAATAGCAGTGAGTAGGCTGGCTAGCTAAGCAGTTGTGACATATCTGTTGTTATCATTGTTGTTGTTGTTGTTGACGGACGAAGTCGAAGACGGGGCCATGGCTCGGAGGCAGAAAAACGGCTCACATTACAACTCAATCCGACACGGTTCAAAGACTGAACGCAGACAACACGAAGGATGAGACAAATATCAGACTCAACAAGACGAGGATGACCATGTGTGGTACCTCGGTGCTGACTCGATTTATAACGTGACGGTGTTGACCGAACTTTTGACACGAGTCCAACGTAGCAGCGTGACACCATTGGAAGAGTCTCGTGGTGAGACGACTAATAAGTAAACACCCATAAGTACGTTTGCTTCGACTTGATAGACACGAGGCGGAATTGGAATGGTGGACTGAAGTTTTCGAAAATAGAAATTTTCAAAAAGATTCATTTGTTGCTTTAGGGACGGCTTTCGAAGATAGAGATCTCCGCAAGTCGCTCAGTTGAAATGGTTGTCTTAAGTTTGTTTGCAAAAGACGGTTTTGAGTTTGAGTCGGCTCGGAAAACAATGTACTGTTTCCCTAGACGGTTTTTGAAATTCAAAATTTTATGTTTTGATTATCGGGTTTGAAATGTTTGAAGAGATCTCGTGGACGGTGTATAGTCCTCGGGATCTCAAAAGTGTCTCAAGAAAAGGGTGTGTGCTTTTCTCGGGTTTTGGAAGAGCCATTGTCGGCGCGAAACGGGTTAAAATTCGTGTCTAGACGCGGCGATTATAACGGCGTAAAAAGGTGATTTGAAATGGTTGTAAAAACCGGGTTTGAAAATCGTCATTACGACGGCCTATAAAGGCGTTCAACGGTCGACAAAAGACCGAGGTTTGAAAATGCCATTATAACAGCGTAAAAAGGTGATTTTGAAAGTTTGAAAATGACACGGAAGGACTTATGATCAAGTAGCACATAAGCACTCACAGTTCATTATATTATGCATAATGCTGACACGGGTTTTGGCTTAAAAGGGTGGGTTACACACCAAGCACTCAAACCCCGATTTGCGAGAGGGATACCAATCCAAACAAAATATGTAAGGAGGGTGCCCTAGCCTCGTGCTCGAAAGTGATGAAAGCTCTTTGACGAAACAGAAATGTGTAACGTTAATGGTTTGCTTGACTCAATCGGGATTCAAAACGCGAGGATGAGAAAACTCACGCCGACGAGACGAGCCAATTGGTCGAAAAGGGTTAGGTTATTGGCCCGGACAAGGAACCCGACCATGACCGTAATATCAATTAATGCATTCCAACAAAGACCTCGTTCGAGTCTCACCATATAGGGATCAAAAAGAGACAAGTGTCCTAGTTTTCCCCAACGGAGTCGCCAATCTGTGGACATGTGCCCACCTGCATATGCCCAGCTAATCTGTGGACAATGGCAGCGGTCTTTTGAAAGCCACGCTCGGCGGCGTAAAAATGCTTTCGACCTGATCGTTTTAGATCGGTCGGTTTCGTCTCGGTAAGGGTCTCGAAATGATTAGAGATGTTCGTAGTCGCCACCAAGCATTTGTGGGATGCTTGGAACCCGTTCGAATCCACTTTATACCTCGGTCAAACGAAGCACAAAGCAGTGTTTGACATAGGTACTAAAGATAAGGAATCGTCCCTCTTTAGCATCCTATCTCTAGAATGACTCTCGTACGCCCTGGATAAGGTCGTCCACTATCCAAAGTTTCTGAGTAAGAGGTGAAGGTACGTATTGGGAAGCCCTTTAATCGACACCCAATCCCGCCATGTAGAGCGGCTCTACTGATCGATCTTGGTTGGTTGAATGCAAAAGTTGAAAAAACGATTTAAATACATGAATGCGCATCCAACAATTTAAACCTAACATGTGAAAGCTTTCTAAGTTGGTTGATTTAATCCAAATATCAAGTATAAGATGTCGAGTTGGATTTATGATTGATTTGCATGCAAGACGGAAATTAAACATCCATTTACCGAGTTAGGTTTATGGTGCATAACGCGATCCACTTGTCTTAGTAAGGCATTTTGCAAATATGATTTTTGAATGAGCAAATTAGTCATCTGATCCGTCCTATATCCGGGTTAACTGGAGTCGGGGTCGTCCTAGACTAATGCTGAAAGGGGAACAGACCCTGCACCAGGTAGCCAGATGAGGTGCGAGCCTATTGGCGATGTAAGGGGACTCCCCTAGTTTGAAAATAGAAAGAGAAACGGCTTGTTTAGGCGCGGGTCAGTCAATGGTATAAGACGCAATCTGACCGTTTACAAATATGAAAATAGATTAAAGAGGAAAGACGAGAACAAACACGGTTGAGTCTGACCTGGACACCCCATTGAGGCGCGAGCCTCTCTGCATAACAAGGGGCTTCTGTCTCAGGCCAAAACTCAGTTTTGGCTCGTCTAACCTATATTTGGATCGTGTTATGCGTGATTTAGCATGTTATAGTCATGAAACAAGTAAAGAAATGATAAAAGAAGGATTTTTACACCCTCATACTTATATGCTTGGTTATAGCGAGAAACCGACGTAAGTGTATCAACTCGTTTGGTCGGAAAAGGCTCGGTTTAAAACCGTTTTAGTAAGTAAAAATAGTGTTTTTTTAAGTTTAGTGATGGTGTAGTGGTCGAGATGGATGGTCAAGTGATTTAATGCACGATGACGGTACTAAACAATATGTAAGGCTTGTATTTACGATCGGTAGGTCATAAATACGCGTCGGATTGTGACTTAGGAAGTCGAGTCTAGAATTTTAAGGGAGAAAGAGGGGGCGGACACTCGCGTAAGTTCTCAAATGGGGGCATTCATACGTGCATTTTATATAGTCTTTTTAGGCCTTTTCATGCACGTATTTCTATGCTTTTATCGTAGTTTTATGCTATGAAATGCCCCGAATATGCTACTTTGGTTTGTTTTGTCTTATTTGCAGGAATGAACCAGGAAGTAGTAAAACCGGGCCTTTTACCGTCCGTTTTGCATGCATTTGGAGGAAGAGTGAATTTGGAGCGGAATTATAGCTGTCTTAGGATGCGTGAAGATGTTTCGGGAGCTAAAAAGACAAGTCAAAGTCAAACTAACGAGATTTTGTAGCTGCTGAAGTCAAGAAGCACTCGATCGAGTACTTAACTGGTCGATCGAGTGGTTTTAGGTTAATTAATAAGTCGATCGAGTAGATTTTATGGTCGATCGACCAGTTGCCATTTAGTGTTTACTCGATCGAGTAAGACGTTTAGTCGATCGAGTAGTTTGAGCCAGGATTTGCTCGATCGAGTAGTTTAAAACCACTCGATCGAGTGGATTCGTCTACGGGCTTGGGCTTTCTAGTTTATTTCCGTAACTAGGTTAAATAATTCCTATTTTCTTATAAATAGGAAGTTAGGACGTCATTGTAAGGACTCTCTCTCTTCTCTTCCCCTCTCGGGATCTCTTATAATTCCATTACACTAGTTCCGTTACTTTTGTTTATCTCGAATTTCCGGATTTATTTCTGTAACTTTTCTTTCCCTTACTCTCTTTAATTAATGTTTATTACTCTTTTCCTTGTTCTTGCTTATTTCATTATGTCTAGCTGATTCTCTTGCTAGGATTAGGGTAGTCAATGAATGAATGTTAATTGCTAATTAGGTTTATAGATTCGTCGTTGTTGTTGTAGCCTATGTTGTTAATCGCTGCCCTTAACTGTATCTTGATAGTTGATTCGAAGCAATTAGGCTTTTAATATTGGTAAAGCTTGACCTGGACCGAAAGGTTGGAATAGGCGAGACCCGCAGTGAACAATAGGATGCTTTAGTGAGGGCGAAAGTCAAGTTAATAGCATTTTAGGGTGAATTGAGACCGAAAGGAGATATTCGTTGCCCCTTAGACCGACACATCGACTGAATTGTGACCTTACCCGCAATTAACTGACGTTCATTGATGACCCGAAATCCTAGTTCCCTTCTCTTATTGTTAATTTCTCTTGTTTTATTTTCTCTTGCCTTTAGCCTCATTAGTTTAGTCAAAACAATTCAAAACCCCCACTGTGACCTTAGACAGGCCGAATAGACAAGTAGATAGTAAACCGCCTCCCTGTGGAGATCGACCCTACTTACCGCTGACTTCTGTTAGTAGTATCTAGGTATTTATTTTTGATACAGAACGACCGTATCAAATTTTGGCGCCGTTGCTGGAGAGGCAACTATTTATTTATTTGTCTAATTCTGTCTGTTTTTAGTCTCAAGGGATTTTTCCCTTGAGGCCCTTCTAATCTTTTTCTTTAGTGCTGTTTTGATAGGCCTTACAGGTACTACCTAGACAGTTCTAGGTGAAAGATTGTCAAAGGGAAGGCATGAGTACCTTTGACCCATCACCTATGTCCCACTATATGGCGCAACAGGTGATTTACTGCGGGAGATGTGGTGCTGCTGAGCACAATGCAACCCTTTGCATGGCAGAAACTGACGAGCTCCTCGAGTTCAGGCTTTGGGGACGTGTTAGCCATTCCCTTGTAGTTGTGCCGCCACATCCACCCTATCAATGGCCACCGCAATAAGTTCCTTCTGATATACAAAAAGAAGAAGTTGCGGAGCTGAAATCTCTGTTGGAGACACTTGCATCCCTAGTGCAAGAAGATAATAGACGCACTTGTGCGCGATTTGATAAGCTCGAGTCTGAAATTGCTCAGTTAGTAGCTGAGTCAGATAGTTGGCAACCAGAAGAGGTATACTTTACTGAGAGCGGTTTTTCCCATGAAGAAACCGTGTTGCCCAATGCTGAGGATGAATTTTATGACTCGGATGACGAATTTCTATCATATTTCAATAGTTTACACGAGGATTTCAGCCCTGTACAGGAAGAATCACTCAATCGAGTGACTTATAATAGTCGATCGAGTGAATTTCCTGAAGAACCATTCGATCGAGTAGTTCAAATCACTCGATCGAGTGAAAATCAGGAGGAAAGTCCTCGATCGAGTAATAATTCTGTTCGATCGAGTGAGTTGGCCGGGGAGCTTTGATTCGTCACTTGGGTTCATTCTAGATGACGATTTTGATGATGATAATGGTTACGGTGAATCACCCCTTTTCAAAGCCGAGTTGGATGCACTCGAGGCTGAGATGTACGGGCTGAAATCCACTGAGGAGGGTGACGAAGAAGCATCTGAGTCGGTAATTTCTCCTAGCACGGAAGAGGTAATATCTTCCTTTGTCAATGATTCCATCGTTGAGAGCAACCAACCCGAGGTAGTAAACGATAATTTATTTATTGTTTGTTTAAATAGTAAATTGCCTCGTTTAACTTACGCTGCGCATTCTAATGCTTTGCCCCTTCCTAGTAAGTTGTATAATTTAACGATTTTTCACCGTCCTTATCATTTTAATTTCATTAATCTAAAACGATACCCTACTTTATTGTCAATTGCTCCCGAGCTCATCTATTTTGTGGACAAATTTAGGAGCTCTCATAAGAAATTTGTTAGACTTAAATGTTTATATACTTTTATTTCCTATTTCTTTATTCCACTATGGTGCTACTTACATTTTTGTGTAGCACATGCGCAGATGTATGATCTCATGCTGCGCGCTTTGAGCTGTTTTGATTGTAACTAACTAGAGAGCCTCGAAGAAAAAAAGGTCGAGCTGGGACCTGTCTGAAACTAGCGCTACCCGGGAGGCAACCCGGAGATTTATTTTTAATTGTTTTGCTTTTATATTTCAGATTTAGTTGTAAAAAATGGTTTTCATACCATAGTCAATATCAGTATGCTTGCTTTGTTAGTTTGGGGGCTATTTTTATTTGCGTTTTGTTGGAAAACACTGGAGATTACTCGATCGAGTACTTTTTGTACTCGATCGAGCACTTTTGCTGCTAAATCCACTCGATCGAGTGATTATTTTACTCGATCGAGCACCTGCAAAGAGAGAACTACTCGATCGACCTAATTTGCTTTCGATCGAGCAATTTTAGACGCCCAGTTCACTCGATCGACCACTGTTCGACTGCTATCGAGTGTTATTGACTTGGATTCACTTCCCGTGATGATATTTGGGCTATTTAGCGACCTCCCACGTTGCTGGCTGGTTTGGGGAGGTCCCTTATTCGCGCAATCTTGTGAGTTTTCCGCATTTACTCTCTTTCTCTTTCAGTTTGCATTTCCTTTCCATGTTTTGGTACAATGGGGGCATTGTACGGTTTGGTTTGGGGAGGTTATGCATCCATATCTGTGTCTGCATGTTGTTTTTATTGCATTTATGTTATCACGTTTAATTTCTGTATGCATTGCATTGTTATTTCCATAAAATTCAAAATCTCATAAAAATTTGAAAAATTGTTAAAAATTCAAAAAAATTTTCACGTTTATTTTTGCATATAGGTTGAGTCGAACGGTAGATTTCAATGATGAAATTGCACCGTTGTTTTTTTCCTTTTGCTTAAGCCTTGCAATAAACTTTTATCTTTTTGCTTTGTCTTATTGCATGTCTACGAGTTAATGTTCAAAATTTAGCTGAACGAATAGACTTGACCTGAAATTTTGGCAACCTACTTATAATTTCTAAGGATTAGAGCCTTATAAACTGGTGTCATTTATGACCGGTTTCATGTAGGATTGTGAGTAGTTACTCCTTGCATAACATGTTCATTAATTTGCACGAATATGAAATTCAATTACTTTTTGCCGTCATACATTCGGGTTAGTGGTTGGTGTCACATGCAGGGAGGTGCTTACATTCCCTTTTCTTTCATTTTTACCCATTTAACTCCACATTAGCCAAATTTGCCTGTTGACCCTTAGCTACATCCAAATTTAGCCTGCCTTGTCAAGCTAGTTTAGATTATTCTGCGGTATATTGTCTATTATGCCAAGTTTGACTTATATTTGATGATTCGGAGTTGGTAATCTATGAAGAAAGGGAGGATGATGAAAAAAAAGACGTGAAAAATGAAAAAAAAAGAATTCGAAAAAAAAACGTGAAGAAAAGAAAAGAAGAAACCGAAAAAAAGAAAAAAAGAAAGAAAAAAAAGATGTTGTTTGATGAGACGGTTTCACTCCTATGCTTTATTTACATTTATTGAGGAGTATTATCAGTTCGGTTTGGTGAGTTTTGTGCCAATTGAAGGGCATATGCGCTTAATTCATAATTGACTTAGAATGGATGTTGTTATATGGTTTTGTTTAGGTACTAGCTTGATCACATATACCTCCACATTCCCATAAATATTTTGCCTTTTCTTACCCATTGCCTCACTTTACCATATTTTTGTAAGCCCTCGGGCGTGATGACAGACCTTGTTTGGTTGGAATGTGTGTACGGTAGCTAGAATTGTCTATCATATTAGTTGCATGCATGTCTATGTGGGTCGTAGTCTAGGTGAGTGACTATCTTTCTTTCTCTCTTACATATACATGTTCACCCTTTGCTTCATGAGAGAAGAGTGACCCGTGAGAGTCCATTATTAAAGGTCTTGCAAGGTCGACGGTTCACTTTATTATAAACATCTTATAACTCGTTTGCATTTGGACTGTTTGCTATAAGTGTTAGTTGCTTGCATTAAATTGGTTTAAGTGGGCATTTGTAGCTAGCTCTGAGTTATCTTTTCCGTTCCATTAGTTTGCATTTAGTTTACTCGAGGACGAGTAAAGGTTTGGTTTGGGGAGATTTGATACGTGCATTTTATATAGTCTTTTTAGGCCTTTTCATGCACGTATTTCTATGCTTTTATCGTAGTTTTATGCTACGAAATGTCCCGAATATGCTACTTTGGTTTGTTTTGTCTTATTTGTAGGAATGAACCAGGAAGTAGTGAAATCGGGCCTTTTACCGTCCGTTTTGCATGCATTTGGAGGAAGAGTGAATTTGGAGCGGAATTATAGCTGTCTTGGGATGCGTGAAGATGTTCCGTTACTTTTGTATATCTCGAATTTCCGGATTTATTTCTGTAACTTTTCTTTCCCTTACTCTCATTAATTAATGTTTATTACTCTTTTCCTTGTTCTTGCTTATTTCATTATGTCTAGCTAATTCTCTTGCTAGGATTAGGGTAGTCAATGAATGAATGTTAATTGCTAATTAGGTTTATAGATTCGTCGTTGTTGTTGTAGCCTATGTTGTTAATCGCTGCCCTTAACTGTATCTTGCTAGTTGATTCGAAGCAATTAGGCTTTTAATATTGGTAAAGCTTGACCTGGACCGAAAGGTTGGAATAGGCGAGACCCGCAGTGAACAATAGGATGCTTTAGTGAGGGCGAAAGTCAAGCTAATAGCATTTTAGGGTGAATTGAGACCGAAAGGAGATATTCGTTGCCCCTTAGACCGACACATCGACTGAATTGTGACCTTACCAGCAATTAACTGACGTTCATTGATGACCCGAAATCCTAGTTCCCTTCTCTTATTGTTAATTTCTCTTGTTTTATTTTCTCTTGCCTTTAGCCTCATTAGTTTAGTCAAAACAATTCAAAACCCCCACTGTGACCTTAGACAGACCGAATAGACAAGTAGATAGTAAACCGCCTCCCTGTGGAGATCGATCCTACTTACCGCTGACTTCTGTTAGTAGTATCTAGGTATTAATTTTTGATACCATTTCAGGGGTATTTATAGGAAAATGAATGGTTGTGTGAGTTTTGAGTGACGTGGCCACCTGTGCTGCTTAAAGAGGCGTGAGCCACGTCGCGGGTCTTCGAGGTGTCTTGTCGCTTTCACACAGATGCAATCATGATTTGTTCTATCCTAGGATTTGTATGCACATGTTTGGTACTTTAGTACTTGACCAACATGAATCCGGGAAATCGTAACATTGAAGCATTTGAATGGTTTGTTTTTTGTGTTTGACTCGGTTTGACTCGTTGTTGGAGTCGGGATTTGAATTTTTAAGTCGGTTTTTGGTCCGGTGTCGGTTTTGACTCTAGTTAGTGTCATTGCGACCGCGTTGTCATGCATTAAATACTCCAGGTACTTTTGAAAAGTTTTGAAATATTTTATTTACGAAATCGTTTTAAGTTTTCCGACGTAAAGTTATACACGAACTGTCGACCAAACGCCGCGATTCCAAAGCATGTTATAGTCTGATAATCATCGGGTGTTTGTCGGAGTCTCATCAGATACTGGGTATCTACAGTGACCCGAACCCCTTAGACTCCCTTTTAAGTATATAATTCACACCATAGTTTTTATTAGTCATCAAACAAACAAACCAAACCAAAAACGAAATCGACCTTGATAAGGATCTTTCCATAGCATTTCACAACGTAATTCCCGTTTCCTTGTGTTCGACCCCTATTGCTACATTAACTTGTTGTTTAGGGCAATTATCTTTGCATAGGTACACGACAAGCCTATCAAATTTTGGCGTCATTGCCGGGGAAACGGTTTTATTGCGTTTTGAATTGTCGATTTTTATCTTGTTTTCTTTAGTCTTGGGGAACACTTGTTCCTTGTGACCGTTACTTATCATTTCTCTAGAAATTGTTGTCTTAGGCCCAGGTCCTCTCGTCGTGGAGAATTGCTTTCACCGGATTCCGATCCTGAGAAAACCTTTAGGAGAAGACGACGTTTTTGGAAGGAAGTGAAAGAGGCCTCTTCTCCCGTACAAGCCAAAAATGCTAGAAAGTCTTACTTAGACGATCTAGAAGCCCTTGAAGAGGGGGAGGTTTCAAGTTCATCATCTCCACCACCACCACCACCACCACCACCATCTACTACCAAAAAGATGGTGAAACTTTAAGATCACTCAAAGCCCACCGCGGCCATGCTTCCGGCCGGTATCACAACCACTCAAATCACCGCGCCGGACTTTGAGATCAAACCGGCTTTCATTAGCCTTGTGGAGAGGAAGCAATTTGGGGGAAGTCCTTTGGAGGATCCCAATTTTCATGTGCAAATTTTTGTGACTATTGCTCCATGATCCGTCAAACGGGCGTCACTCAAGCCCAAATAAGGGAAATACTTTTCCCTTTCTCTTAAGGCCAAACTTTGGATCAATAGCCTTGACCGCACCGCCATGGGAATCACCAATTGGGAGACTTTGGTTCTAGCCTTCTATCAAAAGTTTTTTCCACCGGAGAAAACTCAAACTTTGAGGGGCCAAATCACCGGATTCTGTAATACTCCGTATTTATAAGTCTTGGGGTACTCTATCGAGTAGGCCTTACTCTGTCGAGTAAGGGTAAGTTGCGTTTTAGAAAAGTTTCGACAGAGGGTACTCTATCAAGTAGCCTTAGGTACTCGATAGAGTAAGGGGGTACTCTATCAAGTAGCCTTAGGTACTGATAGAGTAGGGGGTACTCTATCGAGTAGCCTTAGGTACTGATAGAGTAAGGGGGTACTGATCGAGTAGCCTTGGGTACTGATCGAGTAGCCTGGTTTACTGGGAGTTTTCTCGGGTTTTGTTAATTATGCGATTAAGGTATATAAGCTTTGTCGTCATTATTCTAAATCACTTTTGCAAAACCTAAATTACTGTTTAAGAGAGAAAGCAAGCAAGTTCTTCATCCTAATCGCATTATTAGCAATACCCGGAGTTTGGAAGGTCAGTTCTGAGCGTTGATTATACCGTTGAGTTCCTTGCGTCGAGGGTAAGATCTATGTACCCTTTTTATTGTCTTTCCTTTGATTTGGTTAAACCCTAATTTAGAGATTTAGGGGTTTTATGTGTAGTATGTAATTTGGTAGCCTTTATGTGTTGTATGATAGGAGGAGGGTTCATAGAGGAAGCTTTTGATTCAAAGAAGAGAGACCGTCGATTGTGTGCTTACCGGTGGGATTTCCTACTCAAGTATTAGTCCCATAATGGGATATTGGTTGATGTGTTGAGATTGATTGTTGATATAGTAATTGTATTGTGACGGTTGTGATTGCGATTGTGTTTGTGATTGTTGTCTGTGGTTCTCGAGGCGTGTCCTCGGCTGAGTGAGGTCACTTGCGGGAGTGGCTTCACGCCCTAGTTTCGCCCTTCGTGGAACCCGCCACGGAAGGGGATGTGCACATTAATGGACAGGGTTATCGCTCACTATGTGGAGCGGGGATTTGGTGGGTACGGCCGGTCCCCCATCGGCGGGGGCTGGTCCAAAGGGACGGTCGGTGATTGAGATTGTTGGGATTGGTGTGATTGTGTGTGTGTGACGGTTAAGTCGTCTTTATCTTATTGTTGATATATTGAATTGTGTGATTAGTACCGACCCCGTTTAAATGTTTTAAAACTGTGGTGATCCATTCAGGGTGGTGAGCGATTATTGAGCGGTATGGTATGACGCGTATGGGATAGCTGGGATGAGTCATCACGTGGCAGTTAGAAGTCTTCCGCTGTGTTAGACGATGTTTTATAGCTTTAATAGTTTTAGCAGTAGACCGTCTGAGAGTTGTATTTCTTTTTATCAGTTTGGTATTGCTATGTAATCACTTTAAACTTTATTTTCTTTTAAAGTTGTTTCGTTATTGTCTTATGAATATCATGCCTCGGGTAACCGAGATGGTGGCATCCTTATACCTGAGTGGTCCTGGTAAGGCACTTGGAGTATGGGGGTGTTACAAATGGTATCAGAGCGACGATCCTGAAACCTGTAACCAATGAATTTAATGAATATAGGGAGTCAATTAAAATGAACCCGGGGTAAAGGTTGTAGGAGCTAATGCAAAGACTTGGGAGACGTCCTAAAGTCGCTAACTCGCCCTACAATTTTGAACCGGTCACCATGGGATATGAGTCGGGATCGCTATGTGTTTATCCTGTGAATGGTGTACCTATATGGTGATGTGTGGCATGAATCAGTGGATGTATGTATGTGGAGAATGAGGAATGTGTAGAAAAGATGGTGATAATGTGATTTCGTATGTTGTTGATTGAAAGTATGTTGCATGATAGTTGGTTTACCATGTTGGTTGGAATTGTTAGAAAAGTGTATGAGAATGATGAGTAATGTGTTGGAAATGGATGAATTGATTGGGAAAAGATGGGGTAGCAATTGCATGAGAATATGAATTTTGTGATTATGAATATGTTTAAGTGACGAAGTGTATTTGTAATGTTGTTGTATTAGTAACATGGAAATAGGATTTGTAATGTATGAGAATGTTGTGTTACGAAAAGTTATAAAATTTAAAGTATGCGGTTAGTACATGACTAATGAGTTAAATAATATATGTGCATGATGGATGTTGTTGCTTAATTTTTGAAAATAGTAACATATGATTATGAATACTGGTTTTATGAGTTTTAGACTGGTTTTGTTTGCTTGGTTGTTGTTTAAGTTGTTTGGAAGTAAAATCAAGTAGTTGTGTTTTTTTTTTCGATTATAAAGAGGTTGTCTTTAAACTGTTATAACTTGAGAGTCATAAATGATTTTGATGTGATTCCAATTGGAGGTTATAGCTTGTCCTTTTACGATTCTAACGATAGGTCACACGCCCAAAACGACCAAGAAATGAGTGAGTTATGACTGTTTTACGAAAACTGGACAGTGCTGAGAATTGGGGTACTCGATCGAGTATCCTTGGTACTCGATCGAGTAAGGGGGCACTCGATCGAGTACCTTAGTTACTCGATCGAGTAGCCCTGGTGATTTGTTTTACGTGCTTCTGATCTTCACCTACTCGATCGAGTAAGTCCCTTACTCGATCGAGTGGCCTGTACTCGATCTAGTGACCCCTGTTTTGGGTCATATGCTTATCTTTTGACTTCGTTGCATATTTTGTTTAATTCAAAGATGTTATTTTACTTCTTTATGCATTGTTTTACATGTATGTTGGTCTTGAAACGTAAGTTACCCAATCTTATGGTGAAGTGAGTGGCACCTGTGGTGAGTAGGAGTTCGGTGGGAGGACATGATTTATATGTGTTGTGATCGGTAGAGGAAAAATAAAAGGAAGATTGGTAAGGCTTAATTGAGGCATAGGGCATGTTGTGTGGGACGAGATGAGTGACATGATTGTATGTTGAGTAATGAAAATGTAAGTGAATGTGGGCAAGGGATGATGTAAGTCTAAGGAACGTGAGAATGAAAAGATTGAAAGGAAGGTTTGGATAGTGGCAACTTGAGATGTGTAAAGAATTATGGAGTGAGATGGTTAGGAGTCGTGTGGGTTAAGAATATACACAGTGAAAGTTCGTTTTAAAGGGGTTGAGAAGAGTAGTATATAGTGAACTTTATGGAGACATGTTGCGAGGTGGATTTGTAGACAGTGAGTGAGTTTGGGAGATTTGGTTTATTAAGAGGTGAAACTACGTGTGATTTCTTTGGGCATTTAACGGCATGAAATTAAATGAAGTTGTTTAAACATTAAACATTGATTTTTATGGACAAAATTAGTGGCAAGTGTAAGTGATAGCATAATAAGAGAAGATCCATGGTAAGAAAGAGTGAGATGATATCAATATAAGATAATGAGATGTGAGTCTTGGAGCAATGAGAAAGTAACCGGAACACTAAAGAGTTAAGAAGAAGTAATAAGGAGTTTTATGGTTAATTGATTTTGTCGAGAGTAAAAGAAAAGAATGAGGGGAGTAAAACTAGGAAAAATGTTGACCGGAGTTATGTGATATAAAAGTAAGGAATCGTAAATATGTATGATACTATCATGGGGATTTGAGTTAACAGTTACATAGGAGTCTCGGGACGACATGATTATTCATGGGTTTTGAGGAATTAAGGGAGTAAGAGGTTGATAGAGTATCTGCACGATATGAGATATTGGTGGAGAGTTAGATGACGATACGGTTAAGGATAGTGTTGGGAAGAATGTTGAGGTAAATTTTGTTGGTGGATTTGATGTTCGTTATTTGGAATGTTAACCAAAGATAGGAAAGAAACCGTGATGTTTAGAGATGAGTGTAAGAGGTTTGATGTCCGGACAGTGGTGGTGTTATGGTTTGTGACTAATGGTTAAGAGTGATGGTATATTAGAAAGGTAGCAATTCTAAAGAGGTTGATTTGGTAGGGACCTGATAGTTGTGTATGATTGTGAGAGGGTATAAGATGTGGTTAGATGAGGCGGATGCTAATAGTTGAGTATTAATGGTGTGGCTACATTTGGCAGAGGAAGATGGATATGCGAATAGGAGAATATGTTTTGAGGTGTATACGAGTTAAGCTCGGGAGATAGGTAACTTTTATCAGGTGGTAACTTACGTGATCAGGATTGACTGGTTGGATGTGATTACGGGTCTGTGATATATATAAATGTTTGTGTGAGGTTTTGACCTCACAAGTCGTGATATGGTGTGATTATCATAAAGTTGTTATTTGAATTTTCTGTAATACATGTTGGATACGAGAACGTAATGGAATGATGTTTAAAAAGGTAATAATTTGACTGTTTTGGCATGACTAGTTATGCTTGTCTGTATTCATGGTACATGTCAATCTGTGATATGGTAAGGGGATGATATTCACGAGGTAATTATCTGTTTAATTCATAAAATATGTCGTGTTATGATTTAGTAAAGCGGATTTGAGTAAGTTTTTCTTGTCGAGAAATTATTCCGAGTCAAAAGATTTATGGGAGTTGTATGCGATTGTGATGACTATCGATGTGGGTGTTGTGCCTCGGTGGTGATCCGGCACGGTACATGTCTTTGTGATGCGGGTATTTTCGCATCGCTGCCGGTGTAGCTGTTGGTGGCGGTGTTGTGATGCCGTCACCGGTTGTGGTGGAGTAGGTGGGATGATTATGATTGGAGTTTCAAAGTACATACCATACATAGATTGTTGTTTTGTTTGATGTTGCTTCCTGTGAGTTTCAGTTTGTACAGATAGACAGTTGTTTTGTTATTGATGTTTCTTACCAGGTTAAGTTGGGAATGAGGGTAGAATATGATATGAAATAGAGTGGTATATGTTTTCGCTGTTGTCATGGTATATTGATATTCTGATGGGACACGGTTGTGAGAGGTTGTTCTGATAATTTTGATCTTGTTCTAGATAAGGCTTTAGTGGACATGGTAATGGCAAGTGATTCGTAGAACATGTGTAGTAATGATCCGATATATGCAGTGGTTCATAATCCTTTGTTGAGACAGTGAGTGTAGGGCGTTGAGTAATTAGTGTCGTGTTAAGTTATGTATGAGGCTTGCGGTAATAAAAGAAAGGAACTTGAGGATCTAGTGTGAGTGTACGTAACAAGTGTGGATCGTGAGTTATGCTTTTGGCGGTAAGAGTTTTATGTAGTTTATATAGAGAGGTGTGTCATGTTGCGGTAATAGGGAACAAGTGAAGTTTTGGGTTAAATTAAGGATTTTGTGGTATAGGTTAGGTGGTGTGACGAGAGAAGTGAAGTATGAGAGTTGTTTAAGTAAGTGAGCCTTGGGTAGGTGCATGGCGAGTGTTTAGATTATAGGTGGTTATCTTTGACATGCGATGGTGATGAGGATTATGAAAAGATATATCTAGGATTTAGTATTAGTGAGTTACGAGGACGTAACATTTATCTTAAGAGGAGTAGGAGGCGATAAAAGAGAGTTTCATGGTGGTGCATGTTGTAATATAATTGGAAGTAGAGTGTTAGCGTAGTGTAAAGGAGGGATTTGTTTTGTGGATAATACTTATAAAAGGCCATGGCCGTGCTTGTAGTAGTGTGATGCTTCGGAGTATGAGAATATTTTATATAATGTTGACAGTTGGAGAATGATGTTATGAGTCTGAGTAAACTTCGAGGACGAAGTTCCTTTTAAGGGTGGTAGAATGTAACATTCCGTTTGATGTCTAGGAGTGTCTTGATTTTGGATTTGATAGTGGATGATATTATGGAGCTAGTAGTGTTAGTGGATGGTGGTTGGTTATGTATGAAGTTGGTGTCGTGAGAGATGAATATGTGGTGGATACGATATCGTGAGTCATGTTAAGGAAGTAAACATAGTTGGTGGAGTGGGTGTTAAGAGTTCATGTTTTATGTTTGGTCGAGTTTTTGAGTTCTTAGTTATGTTGTTGTGTCTTGGTCGAGTTAGTATGGTTGTTTTTAGAGTATGGGTTGAACTTCGGGGACGAAGTTCTTTTTAAGGAGGGAAGACTGTAATACTCCGTATTTATAAGTCTTGGGGTACTCTATCGAGTAGGTCTTACTCTGTCGAGTAAGGGTAAATTGCGTTTTAGAAAAGTTTCTGACCTGTAGGGTACTCTATCAAGTAGCCTTAGGTACTCGATAGAGTAAGGGGGTACTCTATCAAGTAGCCTTAGGTACTCGATAGAGTAAGGGGGTACTCTATCGAGTAGCCTTAGGTACTCGATAGAGTAAGGGGGTACTCGATAGAGTAAGGGGGTACTCGATCGAGTAGCCTTTCGAGTAGCCGGTTTTACGGGGAGTTTTCTCGGGTTTTGTTAATTATGCGATTAAGGTATATAAGCTTTGTCGTCATTATTCTAAATCACTTTTGCAAAACCTAAATTACTGTTTAAGAGAGAAAGCAAGCAAGTTCTTCATCCTAATCGCATTATTAGCAATACCCGGAGTTTGGAAGGTCAGTTCTGAGCGTTGATTATACCGTTGAGTTCCTTGCGTCGAGGGTAAAATCTATGTACCCTTTTTATTATCTTTCCTTTGATTTGGTTAAACTCTAATTTAGAGATTTGGGGGTTTTATGTGTAGTATGTGATTTGATAGCCTTTATGTGTTGTATGATAGGAGGAGGGTTCATAGAGGAAGCTTTTTGATTCAGCAGTAGAGACCGTCTGATTGTGTGCTTACCAGGTAGGATTTCCTACTTAGTATTAGTCCCATAATGGGATATTGGTTGATGTGTTGAGATTGATTGTTGATATAGTAATTGTATTGTGACGGTTGTGATTGCGATTGTGTTTGTGATTGTTGTCCAGTGGTTCTCGAGGCGTGTCCTACGGCCGAGTGGGGTCACTTGCGGAGTGGCTTCACGCCCTAGTTTCGCCCTTCGTGGAACCCGCCACGGAAGGGGATGTGCACATTAATGGACAGGGTTATCGCTCACTATGTGGAGCGGGGATTTGGTGGGTACGGCCGCGTCCCCCACTCGGCGGGTAGGGTCCAAAGTGGACGATCGGTGATTGAGATTGTTGGGATTGGTGATGATTGTGTGTGTGTGACGTTAAGCCGTTCTGTTTGTCTTATTGTTGATATATTGAGTTGTGTGATTAGTACGACCCCGTTTAAATGTTTTAAAAACTCGTGGTGATCCATTCGGGGTGGTGAGCATTATTGAGCGGTATGGTATGACGCGTATGGGATAGTTGGGATGAGTCATCACGTGGCAGTTAGAAGTCTTCCACTGTGTCAGACGATGTTTTATAGCTTTAATAGTTTTAGCAGTAGACCGTCTGAGAGTTGTATTTCTTTTTATCAGTTTGGTATTGCTATGTAATCACTTTAAACTTTATTTTCTTTTAAAGTTGTTTCGTTATTGTCTTATGAATATCATGCCTCGGGTAACCGAGATGGTGGCATCCTTATACCTTAGTGGTCCTGGTAAGGCACTTGGAGTATGGGGGTGTTACAGATTCCGTCAACAAGCTCTTGAGAGCTTATATGAGGCTTGGGAGAGGTACAAAGAGCTTCAAAGACAATGCCCACATCATGTGTTAGATGATTGGTTTCTAGCAATAACATTCTACAATGGATGCCCAATATGGCAATTCCCGAGTTGTGCCATCCAAAGGTAAAGAAGAATCCTCCAACAACTCCGTTTTGCTAGCTCAAATTGCCTTGCTCCAAAAACAATTGACGGAAAGAGATGCTAAATATTTCATTCAACAACTCAATGTCGTGTCTTCACCAAGTCAAATCGTTGTTTGTGATGGTTGTGGAGGTGCGGGTCATTACGCTGCTCATTGCCGAGCCATTATTAAAGAGGTAAATGCTTTTCAAGCTTTTAGACAAAGTTCATATCCACCGGGTACATTTTCCAACACTTATAACCCGAATACAAAATTCCATCCGAACTTGTCTTACACTAGCAACAATGTGCTTAACCCTCAACCCCCACCACAACAAAATGCCTATGTCCCTCAACAACAAAAATATGTCCCTCCACTGGGTTATCAAAATCAACAAAGGCCCCCACAAAACAATTACCAACAAAATACACCACAAAATGGCCAACAAAACAATCAAGGAGGAGGTAAGCTTAAGGGCTTGATAGTACAAATGCAAAGGGAATTATTGGCTCACATTCAAAAGAATGATCAAGCTCATAGTGCCGTGGTCAAGATGTTGGAACAACAAGTGGCTCAATTAGCCGTTTCTAACTCTCAAAGGAAGAACGATCAACTACCTCCCCAAGGTGAGAAACCACACGAGACCGTCAATTCTATCTCCTTGAGAAGTGGTACAAGCTATGATGGGCCATCTATGACTTTGGATGATGAGGTAGTTGTTAAAAAGGCCAAGCTTGGGGGAAATGATAAAAAGAAGGCTAGTGAAGAGCCTCTTGTTAAGGATCTTGTGCCATTTCCTCATCGATTGTTGATGCTAAAGAGGAAGAGCAAGCTTGATGCCAAGAATGTTGAGTCCCCTATGCCCAAAGGAAGTGACAAGGTGGTTGTTGAAGAAGTCTCTCCTAATGCTAAGGAGAGTGATGCCGTTTCAAAGAAGGTGAGTGTTCCCAATGAGAAAGAGAAAGTGAAAGATGTGGAGGATGCTCCTCCCAAGGAAGTTGTTCAAGTACCATTCCCCCATCGCCTGACAAAGCACAAGGAAGAAGGTAAGCTTGGTAAGTTCATGGAAATATGTAAGAATTTACAAGTCACCATCCCGTTTATGGAATTGCTTACCCAAGTCCCTTCTTATTCAAATTTTATGAAGGAGATTCTCTCAAAGAAGCGATCCTTCAATGAGATTGAGACCATTGCATTCACCAAAGAGTGTAGTGCACTCATACAAAATAAGTCTCCCCTGAAACTTAAAGACCCCGATAGCTTTTCTATTCCTTGCACTATAGGCACATATACCATTGATAAGGCCCTTTGCGACCTAGGTGCTAGTGTGAGTGTCACATTGCAAATGGCGGACCGTTCTTTAAAGCGACCCTTAGGTGTCTTAGAAGATGTACCCGTCAAAGTTGGCAAGTTTTTCATACCCGTTGACTTCCTCATACTTGATATGGCCGAGGACTCACAAACCCCAATTATATTGGGTAGGCCATTTTTCGCACCGTGGGTGAGCTAATTTATGTGAAAAATGGGAGGTTGACGTTGGAAGTGGGTGATAACCGGGTTTCCTTTAGCAAAAACAACACTATTAGAAGCCCAATGTTACAAGAGTCTTGTTATTTATTTAGCAATGTGGACTCTTCTCTTGCCTCTACTACACTTGGCTCCTTATTAATGGATCCGTTGGAGGACGCTATTGGTGTTGGTTGTTTTTTAGGTGACGATGCTAAGGGCACTAATGCTAAGAGTGCCAAAAAGAAAGGGAAATTTTATTTGAAGAATTTCAAATGGTTGCAGAATGCAAAGAAAGCTATGAAATGGAGCTTGGTTGGTGGCAAGCTCAATGACAAAACTTGAATCAAATAGCTTCTTACGTCGTGTGGGACGTTAAACCAGCGCTTCTTGGGAGGCAACCCAAGCTTTTTATTTGCTTTTATTTATTTATGTTTTTAATTTTCTGCAATTTATTGTTTTTCGTGGATTAGTAATAAAATACTCGATTTGACGATGTTTCTTTTTGTGATTTTTAGGTGAAAATGAAGAAAAAGGCTTATAAGTGAATATGGCACGCTTCCCCATGCAAGAATTCCGTTCGGGGACGTGGTTTTCGAGAAACTAGAGAAGAATTACCACCCATAAGCAAGCAAGTCAAATGCGGGCATGAGCAGTCAACCCCGATCGGGGTTGGGGCCCCGATCGGGTCGTGGTTCTGTGGTTTTCTTTCGCTGCTTTATACGGGTAAGTAAAAAAAAAATTCTATCATTCACTCTCATAACCCGACGGTACTTTGTCTTCTCTATCTCCATTGTTCTTCTTTAGTTCTTCATCTAAAATCACAAGGAAACATCAATTTCTTCATTGATTTGCAAGATTCATTCACCCATTAACATCAAATTGGTAAGTTTTCTTCTCTTTTCTCTTTAAATTAATCCATTTCAATCAATTAATTGGATTATGCAAACCCTAACACAATTTGGGGGAATTCGATTTTGTGCTTTTTAGTGCTTGAAATTGATTATAGAATGCTTATTTCATGTTTGTAGTGTGAATTAGTTCACTAAATCATACTATTATGCCTATTAGGATGAATGTTGGTTTGCCTTAAGATGAATTCTTGTCTTAAATTTCAGAAAAACGGCACCGAGAAGACCTTATATCCAAGGTGCTTCTAAGAGAAGGAGAGGTGAGGCGGAATCCTCTCATGCTGCGGAGGATGTGCAAATGGAAGAAGTCCCGGAGTGGCAAGACCCGGATTCTCCGGGTGTGATCTTCAATTCACAAGCTCAATACAACAATTGGGTTATCTTAAAGAGCAAAGGTATAAAACCAACCAAATTTCTCAACCAAGCTTCTTTAAACAACATTGGAATTGAGAAAAATGTGAAAGCTTTGTTTAAAAATCTTGGTATGAAGCATTGTTACACAATGAATTATAAGACCTTTCCCGAACTCACCCTTGAGTTCTTAAGCTCTTTCGAGTTTCATAGGTCTAGGAAACCCGGTTTTATTGTTTTTGTTACCTTTCGCTTGTTTAATGAAGACCATAGGATGGACTTAGCGGACTTTGCCGCTATCTTTCAATTGCCTCACAAGGACTTACCCACCGAATCACCCGATTCTTATAACCCCGTTTTGACTTGGAATGCCTTTTCTCACTTGCCTTTTCAAGGTTGGGACCATAGCCCTCATCAATATATACATTACCCCGACATAAGGATTTGGCAAAGGTTTATGGGATGGACCTTTTTTGGGATAAATGAACCTCATTCGGTGAGGAAGATTGAGGTACAGATTTTGGGTGCTTTCTTGAATGTTGATGGTGATGAGAAATGGGGAATCAATATCCCCTACCACTTTGCGGTCCACTTGACCAAACAATGCAACCCCAAAAATAGTTGTATTGTCTTGGGGGGTTTGGTTACTAAGATTGTTCACCACTTGTGTAGGTTTAACCAAGAGAATACCACTTTGAGACCATTGCTTGAGTCTAGGGAAAAGGGAGTTGGGCTTGATTATGAATATTTTCTTTCTTGTAATTGGTTTAGGGATGCTTACCCTAACATGGTTTGGAAGATAGGTAGGCAAGACTCCATTAGTCTACCCGAAGAAAAGAAAGAAATTAAGGCTTTGGTTCATACTAAGCCTCATCATGGGAGTGACACCTTTACTAGACCTACTTACCATTTGGCCCTAAGAGGTGAGACCCATACCACCGTTGAGAGGCGTGTGGGAGGTCAACCCTCTCAAGCACGTCACTCCACCTCTAGCATTGAGTCACCCTCTAGCATAGAAATGATGAATATGATGCGGTAAATGAACTTAGGTGTTAATCAAATTCGTGATGACCAACGACTTGTATTGCATCCTATTCATGATCATTTTGCTAGGCAAAGAGTTGTCCAACCCGAGGGGCCACACCCTTCATTTTATACTTATCCTCCGGGTGGATTTCCTCCTTCTTCCCCTATCCCCCCTCCTCTTCCTAACAATGATGCAGGTACATTTACTACATATGCACCCGGTCCGGATTTTTGTGGTTCGGATTATGGTGTTGAGGCATTACAAGGAGGATATGGTGGCTATGGTGGATATGGTGGGTATAGTAGCTATGGTAATGGTCTTGATAGTGGCCAAGATATTGGTGAGTATGTTGTTGGAATATGTGTCCTCCGACAATAATGTGATCACAACTGTTGATCATGATGATCACATGTTTAAATCTCATTATAAAGAATACAATTGGGAAGTAATATTTTACTGTCAACTGGTCCACACATATCGGTAATGATTGGCTGACTAGAGTTTGACATTATCAAGTCAGTGCGGCGGTGGTGATCGATTGATCCCCTAGGTCATACCTAAAGGGCAACACTCTTAATGGATCAATTAATTGATCGTATAACGTTACGAGTCAATTAAATTATTTAAAATTGACGGACGATTTTGGAAGTAATATTTACGTGTCTCATTGAAATTTGATTAAATGAGATACGATCTAAGTAATCGATTTGTTTCATTACTCAGATGAAATTATTGTTTAAGGAAACAATTGAAATTGAATGAATTATTATAAATACAAATTGTTGTGATTTATAATTGGTTAAATATTTTGGTACTAGTAATTATGAATTACTAGGTCAATTTTTGTATATGACGTATTTTCATTAATACGTTGATTTTTAATATGTTAAAAATACATAACAATTTTATGTGACATGTGACATGTGACATATTGACAAATTGACAAAAATAAAATGGACTCCATTTTACATATGTACCGAAATTAAGAGAGGGTTTAGGATAATATTGTGTTTATTATGTGAGTGGTAAGCATGATGATTACCCTAATTGACTAGCCATGCAAACCTAGTGTTCATTGTGAAGAACAACTCAAGCATGCATTGGCTCTCTCTAATCCCCTCTTCCACCCGGTTTTTGAGAGGAAAAACCACTTTGGTTTTTCCTCTTATTTTACCTAATATACACTAAAATAAAGTGGTTGTTCATTTATTCATTCATTCATCAAAAAAATTAAGAATTTTTAGAAAGATAAAAACTTCCTTTTCTCCTCTCTTAGACCTGTTTTTAGGAGACCAAAAACCAATTTATTTTGGGTCATTTTTATGCTAAATTAATATTGTACTAGTATTCATAATATTAATTTTATTAAGAGTGTGCTTTGGGTATTAAACTTTGGGAGAGATCCTATACTTGGATCTTTGTTCATCCATTGAGTAAAGCACAAGAACAAGAGAGAAGGAGATCTCTCTTGTGCCCTAATAAACCGAAATTCCAATGTAAGATAAAGATTTCTTCTTTATATTGTTTATAGTTTGCATGCATAAGATCACCAATTAATTTTATGATTAAATTAACATAAAACATATATGAATATGTTAAGTATATAGATCTACTTATCCTTCAATCGGTATCAAGAGCCTTGGTTGTTTGCATGCAAATCGGTTAAAAGTTTTTCCGAGTTATACGATTAACATATAAAACTTGTTAAATTTGTGTTATTATGATATATCACGAAAATCATTATTCATGTTAAAGTTTCTGGTCCTAAAATGTTTTTAGGATATTTTGGTTAATTTATGGATTTTTATTGTTCATATTATACAATAATGGCATTAAAATATGATTTTATGAATAAAATGTCATTTTCGGACTAAAATTAGCTAAACTTCGAATTTTTCAGTGATTTTTGGATATGTTGTCACATAAATTATTTTGAGATGACCTGTAAATTTTCATAATTTTTGGACTTCTTATGCTCGAAAAATGGATTTTTCATTATTAAAATCGGATTTAGATGAAAAATGGTTAATATGAGATAAATTTCGAATCTCGTCATAGAAATTTAGAATGTTGTCACATGCAATTTTACAAGATGTGTGTAAAATAATAGGCTATATTGAAGTCTTTATGCATGATTTATGGTTTTTTTTTTAAAAAATAGCATAGATAGTGACTTAATTAGTGAAATATTTATAAAACATACTCTATGACTAAGGAAAAACGTCACATGTTGCATTTTATTATCTTTTTCAGATCTAAAATTGAAAAGTTGATGAATATATTTTTTCTCATGTTTTTATGATTATTTTGTTAAAACCGATAAATCGCAACATTGTTTTTCCGGATAAATTTCGAAATTTTTAACCTAAGTTTTTTTTTTTGAACATTATGAGTGTCATGGTATTTTCCACAATGTTCATGAGTTTAAATTTCAAATTTCAAATTTATTTGAAATTTTGTAATTTATTTGAAGTTTATAGCTTTTTATTATAATTTTAAGTCCATTAATGAACAATTTTTAGAAATATGAGTTAATTATGGTCAAATAATTAGTGAAGACTAAATTTTGAGTCCTAAGAGGTTAGGGTAATTAACTTATGCATAAATATGAATTTATGTAATTTTTGTGATTATAAAATGTTGAAATCATGCAAATCCGTAAAAACGAGTAATATACGATATTGGCTACTTAAAGGCGATTTAGCATAAAATTGGGCATGTTCATACATATTATAATACTGCATTTTATTTATGATTGTCATAATTTTATTTTATGTAATTTTATTTTATGTAATTTTTACTTAGTATGGCCTTAGTTTTTAATTGGTATTACCCGAAATGTATGGGAATATCGATTCGGTTGTAATTTATTGTGATCTCGTATCACCGTTTTGTAATTTAATAGATTTATTTTATTTTAGTTACAAATGTATAATAGGAAATTATGTAATTTGTTATGTAATTTTATTTATTTCGGAGTTCCCAAAGACGGATTTCTTCAAGATGGCGATACATAAAGACGGTGTTACCTCGAGATGCGTACCACAACCGAAGTTCAAGGGACCAATGGAGTTGGTTTCCGAATATGTAATAGTAAATTAGATTTTCTATTTTAGGAAGGCCATACTAGGATTTATTTTTATGCTTTGCATTTTATTTATATGTCGCATACATCGCCAAATCGCCATAACTAAAACATGCATCATCTTTCATCGAGTTTATCGACCGTGTCAATTAGAATTATCGTAGTTCACCGCTTTAGTTCACTTAAAACGTGATAGATAATAAATTGACATGACCTCTCGCTAAAAATAAATAATTGAGACATAGCCTTACCAAATAGTAGAAACCATGAAAACCTATTTCGCGAGGGGAGTGCACTCGGCCATCCCGGGTACAAACCTTGTTACGTAGGGGAAGTGGGTGATAAATGTCTATCCACCGAATTCGTGTTGATGAGGGTTTCATCGGCCATCCCGTGCCCAAATTAATGTGAATTTGGATCATGGACACATTTATTCGAAATTTGGATTGACCTCAACGGAAGTATTCGTGACCGTAGTCGCATGTGTTCCGGGCTATAGATAAACATTAGAGTAAATTTATCGACCAAGAGTTCTAAAAGTAGAATCGATTAAGCGTTAATCCACCGAGTTATATTGATAAGGGTTTCATCGGCTATCCCGTGCCTAAGTTGATATGAATTTGGGTCTTGGAATCATTTATCTAGTTGGGTAGAGGTCACTAGAAAAATGCAATAAAACTTGTTTAAATTAGTTTTCACGAGTATTATTATTAAAACGACATTTGTTTTACTCCTTCTATTTTGTTTTGTAGACCACTTCTTTTCTCATAACAAATGGCTACACGAAACCCAAACGCCACGCCTCTCGCAAATTCATCATGGCTCTGATCCTTCATGGATCGATGTAAACTTGAAAAGAATGGGTCAAATTTCTCCGATTGGGATGCCCAACTCAAACTAGCCGCCCAAGGTGACGACAAGCTTCGTTACCTAACCGAGGCCTCTCCACCCGAACCTAATACTAGGTCGACCGCCGCTACTAGGGAAGCATATGAGGCTTACCATAAGGAGTCCGCCGCAATGAAAAACGTGTTGATCTTTGCGATGGAGGCGGATCTCCAAAGGAGAGCCTTTAAAATGGGCACCGCTAATGAGATTTACTCCAAGTTTGTGACAATGTTTTCACAAACTCCGCGGATCGTCCAATATGAGGCGGCCGCGGCATTCTTTGATCTCGACTTCAAAGAGGGCCAAAAGGTTAGCCCTCATGTGCTCAAACTTATGGAGCTAGTCGAGACCTTGAAAATTCAAAAGGTTGAAATTCCCAAAGAACTTGTTGTAGATAGGATTCTACACTCCTTGTCCAAAGTCAAAGCATATGTTCAATTCCGGGTGAATTTTAACATGAAAGACAAGGATGTGTCTCTTGAAGAATTGCACAAGTTACTTGTGCAAGCCGAAAGGGGCATGGGGTTAAATGTGAACCCACCCAAGGATGTGCTTAACATAAGCACTAAGAGCAAGGGGAAGTTCAAGAAGAATGGGAGGAAGGGTAAGAAGCAAGCTCCCACTTTCACCAAAGCTAGGACTTATGAAGCTAGCACTTCAAAAATCAAGAAGGGTCCTCTTGATAAATGCCATTATTGTAATGGCGTTGGACATTGGAAAAGAAATTGTTCCAAATACCTTGGTGATATTAAGGCTTGAAAGATTACTCCAGTAGGTAAATCACTATCCTTTCTTTTATGTTTCTATTTCAACTATGAGTATTGTGATACAAAGTTGTGATAATGTATCTCCCTTTTTATTGTAAATAGGGCCTCCACCAAGCAAAGACAAGGGAAAAGAAAAGCAAGCTTGAGAAACCATCAAGAAGCTAGGAATAGCTTACATGGAGCTTCGCTTTTTATTGTCTTATTTGAATCATGTTTTGGATTTTAGAACCTTTAAGTTTCCGTGTTCGACATGGAAAGGTATTTTGGATAATTGGTTGTATTTTGGATAATGGTGGCTTGGTTTGCAACCCAAGTCACCCGTTTTATCATTTTATCCTTTGTTCTAAAATTCTTATTTAAATGCTTGCTCTTAGAAACATATGATTATTCACTTAAAGTGATCTAATAGACAAATATAATGACGGGATTCATCATATGTCCACATGCTTAAGGCTTGTGTATGATCATTTACAAAGTGATTTTGAGTCTATGAACTCTCTTAAAGGAATGTCAATCACCAAGTACACTTACGAAATCTAAAACTATTAGTCAATCTATGAGATAGTTCTCCTTATACTTCAACATCATTATTTGTGTCTCATATGCTATCTTTGAATCTCTAGTGTATTTATTCTAAAGATAGAGTGGGAGAAAAATGAGGACACAACACACCCCAAGATATATTTGTGTTACTTGTGTAAATGAGATCTATGCAAGAGAGAATGATTTGAATGAAGGTATATCTATTTATATAGTATACCCTATAGATGAGATCTATGGTCTCAACTAAGTTCTACATGACTACCAAGTGAAGTAATCATAAGAGTATATTCTCAAGATAACTACACGAGGAGACCAAAAGAAAGTTTTGGAAGAAGAATGACTAATGTAAAGTCTTAATTGACTTGTTTATGATAAATTTTGCCCAATTGTTTCAACTTTACTTAAGAGCCTAAATGAATCAAAGCAACATTCTAGTAATAAACAATATTTATGACTAGAGGTTGCAAGGATTGATATACCGATATCCTCAATAGCTAAAAGTTAAACCACGCAAATGTCATTTCTTAACCACATTATGAAAATGAATTGGTTAAACCTCCTTCTGAAAAGGGTATTTTGAAGGACGTGTATTAGATATTATTTATATTTAAACAATGACATTGCTACGAATCATTATGACATGATCGAGTTAGAGATTAAAATCTCTTTCCATAAGGTGAAGATGAGACCTCTTCAAAATAGGAATTTTGAAAGGATATGATGGGAACATATATGGCTTCATCTTAATAACTTTGCAAAGCAACATACATTCCAATTTTGAAATGTTTTCGATTGAGTAATCAATTTCAAAACATGTGGAATTAAGTGGGAGTTTAGAAATTATCATGTGAAGACATGGAATTTAGTGGGAGCTATCATCCTTTGAATGTTTGCAACTCGTTACTCATTAGGAATGACGAGCTAATATCTTCTTTCACAAAGAAGTATTTGAGTTATCAATTCTGGATGAATATGGACTATGATGAATCCAACTACATCATGAGATGTTGGATAAGTATTGTAAGATACACATCGAATCAACGAGATACGTAGGTTATTCATTTAAATGAAAATGGGATTGCCATTAGCAGTCATGGTCGTTCCTTGAACCTAAATATAGTTGATAACATGATTAAAAGTTACTAATGTTTCCGCCATTAGAATAATCATGCACATGTCCAATTATGAATCATATGCATAAGAGCATGATGAATCATTGGTAAGCCATAGTAGAAACGTCATGAATTCTCGAGAAGAATTCGATGAGCGATTTCGGTGTTTGACAGAATACTCTGTTATGTGTCAAGAGGTTGCACATATTATATAAAATCCGAACACACGTAAAGATTTATGAAAATCTTAAACTTTTCAAAGCCAAAAGGAGAAATAGGAAGTTTGGAAAGATACTTAGTTGAATGAGAAGTTGCTCAAAACTAATATTTCCTAATATGCTAGGACTTGTGAGAAGTGCTAGGCTAATTGATACGGTCGTTTCGTACCAAAAATAAAATACCTAAGTACTACTAACAGAAGTCAGCGGTAAGTAGGGTCGATCTCCACAGGGAGGCGGTGTACTATCTATTTGTCTATTTATCTGTCTAATGTCACTAATGGGGGTTTGAAAGGTTTGTGTTAACTAAACTAAAGACTAAAGCAAGAGAAATAAAAATGAGAAATTAACAGAAGAAAAGGGAGTATGCTAGGAGTCGGTCCACCGTGGCAGCTATCAGATCTTATACTATCGGGAATACTAAGGCGATTAGACTATTGATAAGAAGAGCTATGGTCGTCACCTTTCGGTCCTTAAACCGCCCTAGAGCGTAAACAGCTTAACTTTCGCCCTCACTGCAATACCCTATTGTAATTAAGCAAGCCTTCCCTTCCAATCTTTCGATCTAGGTCGGGGTTAACTAGAATTATGGTCTCCTGCATGCATTCATTCGACCGGATAACAATTAAATTGCCTAATACAATTCTTATCGCATGGCTAATCTATTTAATACAATTAAAGCATGCTACCACGGCTTCCCTAATCCTAACATACTAGGGGAAATTAGCTACACATGGCTCGGGGTACTACACTAGCAATTGCTAATCTAATAACATAAGACATGGCAAATAAAAGGAGAAACAATAAAAGCAATAAAAGAAAATGGAAGAATAAAAGGGAAGAAATAAGTTACTTGATTTAATGATCCTAATTAAGAGAACAAGGTGACAGTGTATTGGAACAAATAAGAGAGGAGAAAAGAGAGTAGTGAAGTCTATCGTACATCGACATAATGACTCCCTATTTATAAGAAAATAGGGCTTATTAAACCTAATGACGGAATTAAACCTAAAAAGCCCAGCCCGTCAGCTAAATCCACTCGATCGACTAACTAAGGCACTCGATCGAGTGGTATTCCTTAGCATTCCTCTCGATCGAGAACAATTCCTCTCGATCGAGAACTTCTTTCCCTTTAATCACTCGATCAAGAATAGGTAGCTCTCGATGGAGCAAATTGGCTCTCGATCGAGCACTTCTCAGCGCGTAATTCCTGCTTCGCGCACTGAACTTCAAACGGCTGCCATTTCTTCGTTACTTGGTCAAACAGGGTGATTCCGGTGGCATTGGAAAGCTAAAAGGACAAACTTTCATCTCCAATTGGAATCACCTGAATATCTGTTGTAGAACTCGAGATATGGCTCTTACAAGCAGGAACTAGCAAATTGACGCACTCTCTTGGCTCGCCTAACTTCCTTACTCCAATGCGCATCTCAAAATAGCTTCATTTCCACTCTAAATTCACTCTTCCTCCAAATGCATGTTAAAAGAACGGTAAAAGGCTCGATTTCACTACTTCCTGGTTCATTTCTGCAAATAAGACAAAATAACCCAAAGTAGCATATTCGGGGCATTTCGTAGCATAAAACCACGATAAAAGCATAAAGATACGCGCATAAAATAGGCTAAAAAGACTATATAAAATGCACGTATCAAATCTCCCCAAACCAAACCTTTACTCGTCCCCGAGTAAACTAAAATGCAACTAAGGAACGGAAAAAGATAACTCAGAGCTAGCTACAAATGCCCACTTAAGCCAATTTAATGCGAGCAAACTAACACTTATAGCAGGCATCAAATGCAAACGAGTTATAGGATGTTTATAAATAAAGCTGAACAAATCGACCTTGCAAGACCTTTAACAATGGACTCTCACGGGTCACTCTTCTCTCATGAAGCAAAGGGTGAACATATATATGTAAGAGAGAAAGAAAAATAGTCGCTCACCTAAACTACGACCCACATAAACATGCATGCAACTAATATGATAGACAATTCTAGCTACCGTACATACATTCCAACCAACAAGGTCCTGTCACAGCCGAGGGCTTACAAAAATATGGTAAAGTGAGGCAATGGGTAGGAAAAGGCAAAACATTTATGGGAATGTGGAGGTATAGGCGGCCAAGCTAGTACCTAAACAAAACCATATGACAACATCCGATTCCAACTCAATTATAGAATAAGCACAATGCCCTTCATTTGGCATAAATCTCACCAAACCAAACTGATATTACTCCTCAAATGATGTAAGATAGAACATAGGAGCAGAAACCGTCAACCAAACAACATTTTTTCGAATTTTTCTTCTTCTTTTTTTTTTTCTTTCTTTTTTTTTCACGGTTTCTTTCTTCACATTTTTTTTCAACTTTTTCTTTTTTCTTTTTCATGTCATTTTTTCATCATCAATTCCTTTTCTTCATCCTCCTTTTCTTCTTAGATTACCAACTCCGAATCAACAGAATACGAACCAAACTTGGCACAATAAAATATATACCGCAAAACATACACTAAACTAGCTTGACAAGGCAGGCTGAATTTGGATGTAGCTAAGGGTCAACAGGCAAATTTGGCTAATGTGGAGTTTATGGGTAAAAATGAAAGAAAAGGGAAATGTAAGCACCTCCCTGCATGTGACACCAACCACTAACCCGAATGTATGACGGCAAAAAGCAATTGAATTTCATATATGTGCAAATTAATGATACATGTTATGCAAGGAGTAACTACTCACAATCCTACATGAAACTGGTCACAAATGACACCAGTTTATACGGCTCTAATCCTTAGAATATATAAGTAGGTTGCCAAAATCTCAGGTCAAGTCTATTCGTTCAGCTAAATTTAAACATTAACTCGTAGATATGCAATAAGACAAAGCTAAAAGACAATCAGTTTAATGCAAGGCTTAAGCAAAAAGACAGTTGCAGTGCAATTTCATCATTGAAATCTACCGTTCCGACTCAACCTATATGCTAAATTAAACGTGAATTTTTTGAATTTTTTTTAACAATTTTTTTAATTTTTATGGGATTTTTGGATTTTATGAAAATAAGCAACGATGCAAACATAAATTAAACGTGATAACAGAAATGCAATAAAAACGGTATGCAGACGCGGATATGGATGCATAACCTCCCCAAACCAAACCGTACAATGCCCCCATTGTACCAAAACATGGAAAGGAAATGCAAACTGAAGGAAAAAGAGAGTAAATGCGGAAAAACTCACAAGATAGCGCGAATAAGGGGGACCTCCCCAAACCGACCATGAAATGGGAGGTTGCTAAAGGTCCGGAAAACCGTCTCAGGAAGCTAATCCAAGTCAACAACACCCGATATCCGTCCAACAGTGGTCGATCGAGTGAGTGGGCATCCAAGAACAGCTCGATCGAAAAGAAACTAGGTCGATCGAGTGCCTTCTTACTTTGCAGGTACTCGATCGAGTAGATATTAGCTCGATAGAGAGGATTTGGCAGCACAAGTGCTCGATCGAGTACAAAAAGTACTCGATCGAGTACTTCTCATCGTATCTCCTGCAAAAACGCAATAAGAACAGCCCGCAAACTAACAAGACAAACATACTGAGATAGTCTATGGTATAAAACCATTTATTACAACTTAAGGTAAATAAAAAAAAGCAAAATAAAATCTCCGGGTTGCCTCCCGGGTAGCGCTAGCTTCATCCAGTCCCAAATCGACCTCCTTTTTCTTCGAGCCTCTCTGGTTAAATACAATCAAAACAGCTCAAAGCGCGCAAAGAACTCAAAATCAAATAGGCTGCGCATGTGCTACACAACAGCATAAGTAGCACCAAAGTGGAATAACAGAATAGGAAATTAAAATATAAGACCGTTTAAGTCGAACAAATTTCCTATGAGCGCTCCTAAACTTATCCACAAAATAAAGGAGCGCGGGAGCGATCGTCAATACATTATGGTTTAAATTCAAATTAGCGATTTTGAGATGACTTGTATGGTGAAAATCAGTTAAATTATATGTCCACATGGGAGGGGGTAAAGCATTAAAAGGACATGCATGAATCAGACGAGGTAATATACAAACAATAATAAAATTACCGTTTACTACCTCAGGTTGGTTGCTCTCAACGAAGGAATCACTGACAAAGGAATGTAATACCTCATCTGTGCTAGGAGCAAAATCTGACTCAGCTGCTTCTTCATCAACCTCCTCAGTGGAATCCATCCCGTAGATCGCAGCTTCAAGTGTATCCGACTCGGCTGTGAATAGGGGAGGTTCACCGTAACCTTCGTCATCGTCAGACTCGTCATCCAAATCAAACCAAAATGACGAACCAAAACTCCCAATGGCCAACTCAGTCGATCGAGCAGAATAATCACTCGATCGACCAACTTCCTCCTGAATTCCACTCGATCGAACAGCAAGTTCACTCGATCGAGCTGTTTCTCCTGGAAAATCACTCGATCGACTAGTATAAGTCACTCGATCGAGTGATTCCTCCTGTACAGCGCTGAAATCCTCGTGTGAAGCAGTGAAATATGATAGAAACTCGTCATCCGAGTCATAGAAGTCTTCCTCAGCATTGGGTAGCACGGTAGAACCGCTCTCAGCAAGGTATACTTCTTCTTCTTGTATATCAGCTGCTAACTGAGCAACTACAGACTCGAGCTCAAGGATTTGAGCATCCGCACGTCTATCACTCTCTTGCCTCACTCGATCATAATTCTGCACTTGAGACGCAAGTATCTCCATTAAAGATCTCGCTTCGCAACCTCTTCTTCTTGTATCTCACCGCTAACCGAGCAATGTCGATTCGAGCTTTTCAAGTCGCGAAGAAGTGCGTCTATCATGATCTTGCCTCTCTCGGTCACGATCTTGCAATTGAGATGCAAGTGTCTGCAAAAAGGATTTCAGCTCCGCAATCTCTTCTTCTTGTATATCAGGAGGATCTTGTTGCGGCGGCCATTGATAGGGTGGATGTGGTGGCACAACTACGGTGCATTGTGCTCGTGAGAATCACATCTCCGTAGTGAGATCACCGACTGTTCCATATAATGGGACATCGGTGATGGGTCAAAGGTACTCAAGCCTTCCCTTTGACTGTCTTTCACCTAGAACTGTCTAGGTAGTACCTGTAAGGCTTATCAAAACAGCACTCAAGGAAAAAGATTAAAACGGCCTCAAGGGAAAGATCCCTTGAGGCTAAAAACAGATAAAATTAAACAAATAAATAAATAGATTGCCTCCCCGGCAACGTCGCCAAAATTTGATACGGTCGTTTCGTACCAAAAATAAAATACCTAAGTACTACTAACAGAAGTCAGCGGTAAGTAGGGTCGATCTCCACAGGGAGGCGGTGTACTATCTATTTGTCTATTTATCTGTCTAATGTCACTAATGGGGGTTTGAAAGGTTTGTGTTAACTAAACTAAAGACTAAAGCAAGAGAAATAAAAAAGAGAAATTAACAGAAGAAAAGGGAGTATGCTAGGAGTCGGTCCACCGTGGCAGCTATCAGATCTTATACTATCGGGAATACTAAGGCGATTAGACTATTGATAAGAAGAGCTATGGTCGTCACCTTTCGGTCCTTAAACCGCCCTAGAGCGTAAACAGCTTAACTTTCGCCCTCACTGCAATACCCTATTGTAATTAAGCAAGCCTTCCCTTCCAATCTTTCGATCTAGGTCGGGGTTAACTAGAATTATGGTCTCCTGCATGCATTCATTCGACCGGATAACAATTAAATTGCCTAATACAATTCTTATCGCAGGGCTAATCTATTTAATACAATTAAAGCATGCTACCACGGCTTCCCTAATCCTAACATACTAGGGGAAATTAGCTACACATGGCTCGGGGTACTACACTAGCAATTGCTAATCTAATAACATAAGACATGGCAAATAAAAGGAGAAACAATAAAAGCAATAAAAGAAAATGGAAGAATAAAAGGGAAGAAATAAGTTACTGATTTAATGATCCGGAATTAAGAGAACAAGGTGACAGTGTATTGGAACAAATAAGAGAGGAGAAAAGAGAGTAGTGAAGTCTATCGTACATCGACATAATGACTCCCTATTTATAAGAAAATAGGGCTTATTAAACCTAATGACGGAATTAAACCTAAAAAGCCCAAATTTCGTCGGCTAAATCCACTCGATCGACTAACTAAGGCACTCGATCGAGTGGTATTCCTTAGCATTCCTCTCGATCGAGAACAATTCCTCTCGATCGAGAACTTCTTTCCCTTTAATCACTCGATCAAGAATAGGTAGCTCTCGATGGAGCAAATTGGCTCTCGATCGAGCACTTCTCAGCGCGTAATTCCTGCTTCGCGCACTGAACTTCAAACGGGGTGATTCCGGTGGCATTGGAAAGCTAAAAGGACAAACTTTCATCTCCAATTGGAATCACCTGAATATCTGTTGTAGAACTCGAGATATGGCTCTTACAAGCAGGAACTAGCAAATTGACGCACTCTCTTGGCTCGCCTAACTTCCTTACTCCAATGCGCATCTCAAAATAGCTTCATTTCCACTCTAAATTCACTCTTCCTCCAAATGCATGTTAAAAGAACGGTAAAAGGCTCGATTTCACTACTTCCTGGTTCATTTCTGCAAATAAGACAAAATAACCCAAAGTAGCATATTCGGGGCATTTCGTAGCATAAAACCACGATAAAAGCATAAAGATACGCGCATAAAATAGGCTAAAAAGACTATATAAAATGCACGTATCAAATCTCCCCAAACCAAACCTTTACTCGTCCCCGAGTAAACTAAAATGCAACTAAGGAACGGAAAAAGATAACTCCGAGCTAGCTACAAATGCCCACTTAAGCCAATTTAATGCAAGCAAACTAACACTTATAGCAGACAGTCAAATGCAAACGAGTTATAGGATGTTTATAAATAAAGCTGAACCGTCAACCTTGCAAGACCTTTAATAATGGACTCTCACGGTCACTCTTCTCTCATGAAGCAAAGGGTGAACATATATATGTAAGAGAGAAAGAAAAATAGTCGCTCACCTAAACTACGACCCACATAAACATGCATGCAACTAATATGATAGACAATTCTAGCTACCGTACATACATTCCAACCAACAAGGTCCTGTCACACGCCCGAGGGCTTACAAAAATATGGTAAAGTGAGGCAATGGGTAGGAAAAGGCAAAACATTTATGGGAATGTGGAGGTATAGGCGGCCAAGCTAGTACCTAAACAAAACCATATGACAACATCCGATTCCAACTCAATTATAGAATAAGCACAATGCCCTTCATTTGGCATAAATCTCACCAAACCAAACTGATATTACTCCTCAAATGATGTAAGATAGAACATAGGAGCAGAAACCGTCAACCAAACAACATTTTTTCGAATTTTTCTTCTTCTTTTTTTTTCTTTCTTTTTTTTTCACGGTTTCTTTCTTCACATTTTTTTCAACTTTTTCTTTTTCTTTTTCATGTCATTTTTTCATCATCAATTCTTTTTCATCACCCTCCTTTTCTTCTTAGATTACCAACTCCGAATCAACAGAATACGAACCAAACTTGGCACAATAAAATATATACCGCAAAACATACACTAAACTAGCTTGACAAGGCAGTCTAAATTTGGATGTAGCTAAGGGTCAACAGGCAAATTTGGCTAATGTGGAGTTTATGGGTAAAAATGAAAGAAAAGGGAAATGTAAGCACCTCCCTGCATGTGACACCAACCACTAACCCGAATGTATGACGGCAAAAAGCAATTGAATTTCATATATGTGCAAATTAATGATACATGTTATGCAAGGAGTAACTACTCACAATCCTACATGAAACTGGTCACAAATGACACCAGTTTATACGGCTCTAATCCTTAGAATATATAAGTAGGTTGCCAAAATCTCAGGTCAAGTCTATTCGTTCAGCTAAATTTAAACATTAACTCGTAGATATGCAATAAGACAAAGCTAAAAGACAATCAGTTTAATGCAAGGCTTAAGCAAAAAGACAGTTGCAGTGCAATTTCATCATTGAAATCTACCGTTCCGACTCAACCTATATGCTAAATTAAACGTGAATTTTTTGAATTTTTTTAACAATTTTTTTAATTTTTATGGGATTTTTGGATTTTATGAAAATAAGCAACGATGCAAACATAAATTAAACGTGATAACAGAAATGCAATAAAAACGGTATGCAGACGCGGATATGGATGCATAACCTCCCCAAACCAAACCGTACAATGCCCCCATTGTACCAAAACATGGAAAGGAAATGCAAACTGAAGGAAAAAGAGAGTAAATGCGGAAAAACTCACAAGATAGCGCGAATAAGGGGGACCTCCCCAAACCGACCATGAAATGGGAGGTTGCTAAAGGTCCGGAAAACCGTCTCAGGAAGCTAATCCAAGTCAACAACACCCGATATCCGTCCAACAGTGGTCGATCGAGTGAGTGGGCATCCAAGAACAGCTCGATCGAAAAGAAACTAGGTCGATCGAGTGCCTTCTTACTTTGCAGGTACTCGATCGAGTAGATATTAGCTCGATAGAGAGGATTTGGCAAACAAGTGCTCGATCGAGTACAAAAAGTACTCGATCGAGTACTTCTCATCGTATCTCCCGCAAAAACGCAATAAGAACAAACCAAAACTAACAAGACAAACATACTGAGATAGTCTATGGTATAAAACCATTTATTACAACTTAAGGTAAATAAAAAAAAGCAAAATAAAATCTCCGGGTTGCCTCCCGGGTAGCGCTAGCTTCAGTCAGGTCCCAGCTCGACCTCCTTTTTCTTCGAGCCTCTCTGGTTAAATACAATCAAAACAGCTCAAAGCGCAGCAAAGAACTTTGTCAAATAGTCTGCGCATGTGCTACACAACAAATATAAGTAGCACCAAAGTGGAATAACAGAATAGGAAATTAAAATATAAGACCGTTTAAGTCGAACAAATTTCCTATGAGCGCTCCTAAACTTATCCACAAAATAAAGGAGCGCGGGAGCGATCGTCAATACATTATGGTTTAAATTCAAATTAGCGATTTTGAGATGACTTGTATGGTGAAAATCAGTTAAATTATATGTCCACATGGGAGGGGGTAAAGCATTAAAAGGACATGCATGAATCAGACGAGGTAATATACAAACAATAATAAAATTACCGTTTACTACCTCAAAGTTGGTTGCTCTCAACGAAGGAATCACTGACAAAGGAATGTAATACCTCATCTGTGCTAGGAGCAAAATCGACTCACCGCTTCTTCATCAACCTCCTCGGTGGAATCCATCCCGTAGATCGCAGACTTCAAGTGTATCCGACTTACCGTGAATAGGGAGGTTCACCGTAACCTTCGTCATCGTCAGACTCGTCATCCAAATCAAACCAAAATGACGAACCAAAACTCCCAATGGCCAACTCATCGATCGAGCGAATAATCACTCGATCGACCAACTTCCTCCGAATTCCACTCGATCGAATGAAAGTTCACTCGATCGAGTCAAGTTTCTCTGGAAAATCACTCGATCGACTAGTATAAGTCACTCGATCGAGTGATTCCTCTATCTGTGTGAAATCCTCGTGTGAAGCAAAGAAATATGATAGAAACTCGTCATCCGAGTCATAGAAGTCTTCCTCGGATTGGGTAGCACGGTAGAACCGCTCTCAAAGAAGGTATACTTCTTCTTCTTGTATATCACCGCTAACCGAGCAACTACGACTCGAGCTCAAGGATTTGAGCATCCGCACGTCTATCACTCTCTTGCCTCACTCGATCATAATTCTCGCACTTGAGACGCAAGTATCTCCATTAAAGATCTCGATTCGCAACCTCTTCTTCTTGTATCTCACCGCTAACCGAGCAATGTCGATTTCGAGCTTTTCAAGTCGCGAAGAAGTGCGTCTATCATGATCTTGCCTCTCTCGGTCACGATCTTGCAATTGAGATGCAAGTGTAATCGCAAAAAGGATTTCAGCTCCGCAATCTCTTCTTCTTGTATATCCGGAGGATCTTGTTGCGGCGGCCATTGATAGGGTGGATGTGGTGGCACAACTACAAATGCATTGTGCTCAGCGAGAATCACATCTCCGTCAGAGATCACCGATCGTTCCATATAATGGGACATCGGTGATGGGTCAAAGGTACTCAAGCCTTCCTTTGATGTCTTTCACCTAGAACTGTCTAGGTAGTACCCGTAAGGCTTATCAAAACAAGACTCAAGGAAAAAGATTAAAACGGCCTCAAGGAAAGATCCTTGAGGCTAAAAACAGATAAAATTAAACAAATAAATAAATAGATTGCCTCCCGACAACGTCGCCAAAATTTGATACGGTCGTTTCGTACCAAAAATAAAATACCTAAGTACTACTAACAAGTCGGTAAGTAGGGTCGATCTCCACAGGGAGGCGGTGTACTATCTATTTGTCTATTTATCTGTCTAATGTCACTAATGGGGGTTTGAAAGGTTTGTGTTAACTAAACTAAAGACTAAAGCAAGAGAAATAAAAAAGAGAAATTAACAGAAGAAAAGGGAGTATGCTAGAGTCGGTCCACCGTGGCGCCTATCGAGATCTTATACTATCGGGAATACTAAGGCGATTAGACTATTGATAAGAAGAGCTATGGTCGTCACCTTTCGGTCCTTAAACCGCCCTAGAGCGTAAACAGCTTAACTTTCGCCCTCACTGCAATACCCTATTGTAATTAAGCAAGCCTTCCCTTCCAATCTTTCGATCTAGGTCGGGGTTAACTAGAATTATGGTCTCCTGCATGCATTCATTCGACCGGATAACAATTAAATTGCCTAATACAATTCTTATCGCAGGGCTAATCTATTTAATACAATTAAAGCATGCTACCACGGCTTCCCTAATCCTAACATACTAGGGGAAATTAGCTACACATGGCTCGGGGTACTACACTAGCAATTGCTAATCTAATAACATAAGACATGGCAAATAAAAGGAGAAACAATAAAAGCAATAAAAGAAAATGGAAGAATAAAAGGGAAGAAATAAGTTCTTGATTTAATGATCCTAATTAAGAGAACAAGGTGACAGTGTATTGGAACAAATAAGAGAGGAGAAAAGAGAGTAGTGAAGTCTATCGTACATCGACATAATGACTCCTATTTATAAGAAAATAGGGCTTATTAAACCTAATGACGGAATTAAACCTAAAAAGCCCAAAACCCCAAATCTAAATCCACTCGATCGACTAACTAAGGCACTCGATCGAGTGGTATTCCTTAGCATTCCTCTCGATCGAGAACAATTCCTCTCGATCGAGAACTTCTTTCCCTTTAATCACTCGATCAAGAATAGGTAGCTCTCGATGGAGCAAATTGGCTCTCGATCGAGCACTTCTCGCCATGTAATTCCTGCTTCGCGCACTGAACTTCAAACGGCTGCCATTTCTTCGTTACTTGGTCAAACAGAGTGATTCCGGTGGCATTGGAAAGCTAAAAGGACAAACTTTCATCTCCAATTAGAATCACCTGAATATCTGTTGTAGAACTCGAGATATGGCTCTTACAAGCAGGAACTAGCAAATTGACGCACTCTCTTGGCTCGCCTAACTTCCTTACTCCAATGCGCATCTCAAAATAGCTTCATTTCCACTCTAAATTCACTCTTCCTCCAAATGCATGTTAAAAGAACGGTAAAAGGCTCGATTTCACTACTTCCTGGTTCATTTCTGCAAATAAGACAAAATAACCCAAAGTAGCATATTCGGGGCATTTCGTAGCATAAAACCACGATAAAAGCATAAAGATACGCGCATAAAATAGGCTAAAAAGACTATATAAAATGCACGTATCACTAATCATCTTGACAAATTGTTGCAAGACTCTACAAAACATATACCTAGTGCATTGTGTGTGGATGGAGTACTTGATCAGTATAAATTATATCATTCACCACAAATTCGTTCGTTATGTGATAATCGATAAGGAAGTTCTTTCAAGATAAAGAACCGAAACCAAGGTCGGGAACCTTGATGTGTACTTGGTAAGGTTCATGCTATGAGTGATAACATAAATGTAAAGGATAATACGATTAAGAAGTTTGAACACATGGACACGTAACATGTTAAACTTCTATTGCAATCAACAAGTGTTTACACACTTACGATATGCATCACAAGGTTGTAATATGGTATTGACTACCCAAGTGTGATGTTGACATTTGTCGTTTGAGTTTTTATTAACTCACCTTATACTTTGTTACATCCAACGGGTGGTAGAGACAATTGAACCCCGTTTAAGTGAACACGTATTAGCATTGTATTTGCCCATAGTTACTTACATGAGGTGACGTCTCGAAGTGACTAGAGTGTGATGCGAATGATGGCAAGTTCAAGTGCCATAAAGTCATATGAGAATGACTAGTCGATCACATAGGCGGACTGTTAGGAACATTTTGTCGGGCCTTATGACCGCTTATAGAGTTCTGGCAAATTTATATAGCCTGGTCGTGGCGAGAGATGCTATAGTATTCAAATGAGTCGATTCTTTTGACTAAAGACTATTCACCTAAGATGGCACAATTTCAGATTAACTTTGATTTGTGTTACTACGACCTTCGTAAATGGGGTCAAATGGGCATATTTTGGGTTATGATGGTTGTGGCTAGTTGAAGGGAATGAGTGCGATAGGAATTGTCCACCCCTAGTCAAGGTTATAACAATATTTCAGGGCCACTCGAGGAGTAATGAACTGGAAATGCGTGGCCATGCTCGGATTGTATCCATGGTGGATAAATCCGGTCAATTAGTTATTCTCCAGATCGAGGAAACCACTTTCGATATGATCACTTGCAAGTACGACCTGAAAGACACCTTGCTTTGAGTGAGAGATAGTAATAGGACAAGAGAATTGGTGACGCACACTTGTCGAGGACAAGTGGGAGATTGTTGGAATATGTGTCCTCCGACAATAATGCGATCACAACTGTTGATCATGATGATCACATGTTTAAATCTCATTATAAAGAATACAATTGGGAAGTAATATTTCTTCACAATGGTCCACACATATCGGTAATGATTGGTGACTAGAGTTTGACATTACCTGTGCGGCGACGGTGGTGATCGATTGATCCCCTAGGTCATACCTAAAGGGCAACAATCTTAATGGATCAATTAATTGATCGTATAACGTTACGAGTCAATTAAATTATTTAAAATTGACGGACGATTTTGGAAGTAATATTTACGTGTCTCATTGAAATTTGATTAAATGAGATACGGTCTAAGTAATCGAATTGTTTCATTACTCAGATGAAATTATTATTTAAGGAAACAATTGAAATTGAATGAATTATTATAAATACAAATTGTTGTGATTTATAATTGGTAAAATATTTTGGTACTAGTAATTATGAATTACTAGGTCAATTTTTGTATATGACGTATTTTTATTAATACGTTGATTTTTAATATGTTAAAAATACATAACAATTTTATGTGACATGTGACATGTGACATATTGACAAAAATAAAATGGACTCCATTTTACATATGTACCAAAATTAAGAGAGGGTTTAGGATAATATTGTGTTTATTATGTGAGTGGTAAGCATGATGATTACCCTAATTGACTAGCCATGCAAACCTAGTGTTCATTGTGAAGAACAACTCAAGCATGCATTGGCTCCCTCTAATCCCCTCTTCCACCCGGTTTTTGAGAGGAAAAACCACTTTGGTTTTTCCTCTTATTTTACCTAATATACACTAAAATAAAGTGGTTGTTCATTTATTCATTCATTCATCAAAAAAATTAAGAATTTTTAGAAAGATAAAAACTTCCTTTTCTCCTCTCTTAGACCTGTTTTTAGGAGACCAAAAACCAATTTATTTTGGGTCATTTTTATGCTAAATTAATATTGTACTAGTATTCATAATATTAATTTTATTAAGAGTGTGCTTTGGCTCATTGAGGACAATGTGATGTTTAGCTTGAGGGGAGATTGCATTTGCATATAATGTAGTTTGCATGTAGTGTAGAAAATTTGAAAAATTTTGAGAGAAATTTTTGCTTTGTGCTTGCTTGTACCCTACTTTCCTCTTTGCTTATCCTAATAATGGCTTGTTGCTAATGATTTATTCTTTCATGATGGGATATTAGCTACATAGGGATGTCTTGACATAGTAGGTGGGAGATGGAGGATGAACCGAATAGGATTGATCTTGACTTGTGGCAAGCTAAAAAATGGTAAGGTAGAGCCTCTTTAGATCGATGCATCCATATCTGGTCTCTCTTAGGTGAGTGTAGGTGTCTCCTTATAATGTGTGTTTCATCAAAACGCACAAGTATGGTTCTCATGTCATCTCTTGGTAAGTATGCATTCATTTGTTATAGCATTTTGGAGCCATTCACATGATATATTAGCCTTTTTGACCCCTTCACAAAATTTATCCCTAGCTACATCATTGAAATTGCCTACCCTTGTTGAGCTAGTAGCTTAGTTGGATAATGTTTGGGTGCTCGTTGGGATATGGTTTATTGTTGGAAGTCATGTGAGCTTGGTCTTAATGCTCAAGAAAGAAAGAAAAAAATGAAAAAAAGAGTTGAAATGGTGAAAAAATGAGTGGAAAAAAAGTATGAAAAAAGAAGAAGTATGCATTGAATTGGAAAAAAGAGAAGAAGAAGAAGAAGAAGAAGAAGAAGAAGAAGAAGAAGAAGAAGAAGAAGAAGAAGAAGAAGAAGAAGAAGAAGAAGTGAGAAATTCTCATGCATTATTCATATTATTTTGGAGAATTTTCTTATGATTTGAATTGAAAATTGGGTTAGAATTAGGATTGAGCATCTTTGCATTTTGGTAGTTGCTAGCTTGACTTAGCTCCAAATTATCACTTGCGCCACGAATTATGCCACGGGAATTTATAATTCGTGGCTAAATTCTGCTTAGCCACGGGAAAAATTTATTCATTATTTTGGAAAAAAATTTATGTCACGAGATAACTTTTCCCGTGGCAAAAAGTCACTTACGCCACGAAATAGGCTACACCCGTGGCAAATAATCACTTTAGCCACGAACTATATCACACCCGTGATGAAATTTTAATTAGCCACGAATTGTTCCGCGGAAAAAAATTTTTTAGCCACGAACTAACAAACTCCCGTGGCGAGTATCTTTTCCGACTTAAATTAAGATATTTTCATGCTAAGGCAAACTTAAAATCTAAAAGAAATTTAATCAAATATAAATAATATGAAAATGCATTTAAATATAAAATTTTGCAAACACTTTGATTAATTTAATTAATATTTTTTTATTTTTTTAATTACTTTAATAAGAAATTTTAAAATTTCATAAACTTATATGAAAGCAAAGAAAAGTTTATCGTCTAAACTTTTTTATTCTTTTGGAAATCACAATTACGTTTTGCAGGTTTTTCAAAACATTTCTAATTTAAGAAATTTTTTTAATATATAATTATGTTTATTAGAGTCATGAATTTCTTTTAATATTTTAATTAAAACATTATAATCTTGAATAACAATCTTAAATAATCGTATCACATTTAAAGACATAGCATATAAAATTAAATAAATAAGTTATTTATCATCTATCCTTGATAAATCTAAAATTAACATATTGTCAAATTGGTTCATTCAAAATTTGATTTACAGCTTTATTTGTAAGATATTTATAGAAAAATTTGAATTTGATATAAAATTTAACTTGGTGAGGAAAAAAGTTTGGGAAAAAAATTTTTAGGAGTGAAAAAAACGACAATTAGATTTCAAAATTGATTAAATAAAATAAGTGCGCTGAGAAATGAAAGAAAAAAAATGATCTCCCACAAATTAATTAAGAAAAAAACATATCGGAAAAATTATCAATATAAAAAATTCAAGGGTTAATTGATAAACATTACCAATATAAGGACCCTTTTTCTTAATCAATACAAACATAATCAATAATTAGTAATCAATACCAAAATATTAACTTTTTCTACAATCGGTACTAAGTCGGCTGAAAATCTAATCTCAACCTACTCGAAAAAGTCCAAAAAGTCATCATTCAAGTACAAATCTCCACTTCCAAAATCTCTCTCTTAGATGATAACACCTTTAAAGTAAAAAAAAAAATTAGACTAAGTAGGCGACTTGGTACCTATCGTAGAAAAAAGTTAATATTTTGGTAGTGATTACTAATTATTGATTATGTTGGTATTGATTATGAAAAGGATGAGTAAAGTTGGTAGTTTTTATCAATTTGCGCAAAATTCAATAAGGAGAAATTTTTTCCACTGAAAATGAGCACATCACAGGGAAAATATAGAAATTATAATAATTTAAAGTCACGTGTGCAAATAATGTGAAAAATTTGAGAAAAAAAACGCTAAATCATAACAAAGAGAAATCAGTTTAAGAAAATAAGCGATTCTGTTGTACCACAGTGTTTTTTGTGTTTTTTGAGTAAAAAGTGACTACTTTTTGGTTAATAGTGACCAATTTAGGGGCAAAAGACCTTAAGTTATAAAAAGTGATCAATATTTTACCAAAAAATGGATAAGTTTTCACATCGTATGTACGACGGTCATACAATAGCATTTGCGTAAAAAAGAATACGAAAAAATGAGTACAAGAGAAATGAAAATAAGAATGTCGATAAACTAAAGAAATAAAAAAATGATAGAAAAACACGATTAAGTTTACTTTTTAGAGAAAATGGTTTTGCTAACTTGGGCAAAAAAATGACGTCAAAATCATTAATAGGGAGGGTAACATCGAAAATTTGATTGTTTTGGCCAAAATAATGTTTTTCCCGCAAAAATTCGTAAATCATGTAACATTTTTGTAATTAAATACTACTAAAGGTAAATTTTGAAAGGAAAAAAATAAACTTAAAAGGATTCCAAGTACTAATTATATCAAAAAAGTTAAGTTTCAGTTTCGGTAGCACATCAAAAGAACTCTACAGTTAAGCGTGCTCAGGTGAGAGTAATGTTGGGATGGGTGACCTTCTGGGAAGCCTCTTTGATGCGCGCGAATGCGTGACCGGTGAAACCAAAGAACGTTCAAATGAATCGAGTTAACTACCGAAACCAGTACCGAGATTGCACTATTCCATATATGATAAAATATCGATCGTGAAAAAAAAAATATTTAACATTTTGTTTTTTTAATTTTAATATATATTTTTTGCCACGGGAATTATATTTTGGCCACGGGAAATTTTTTGGCCACGGGAGTTATTAACCACGAGAGAATCCGTGGCCAAAAATTTAATAATAGCCACGTTCTTGTTTTTCCTGTGGCTATCTCTTTGCCACGGCCACTTGCGTCACGGAAGTTATTCCCGTGGCCAAATGATTTAGCCACGGAAATTTAACACTTGCGCCACGAATTTAGCCGTGGCCCAAGTGCTCATTTGTAGTGGTATACCCATGTTTATTTGCCTTCTTCCTACCCATTTGGCTTCTTTGTCATGCTTACATTTGATTGTTTTTGCGTGCTAGTTTTGACATGTTTACCATATTAGATTGCGGGCACATTGTTAAAAGTTTAGGATAGTTGAGTGTTCATTCACAAAATTGTCCTTTCACATATAAAAGAGTTTCAGTGCCCCGTGAGAGTCCATAAGTCAAAACATCATGCAAGAGCTTAAAGGTTCATTCAAAGTTTTCTATGCTACGCCGTCGTGTAAATCTCATCCATGTTTTGCTTTATTCCTTGCCCATGTTGTTTAGGGTTTTTAAAACATTATGCTTAGCTTGTTGGGATATTGCAATTGATGGGAATTGGTTTCTTGCTTGAGGACCAGTAAGGATTTAGCTTGGAGGAGTTTGATAAGTGCATATTTTATACATTTTAACCCCCTATATTAGCTTGATTTTGCATGTCTTTAGCACTTATCTTAAGTGTTTTATAGCTAATATTTGCATTTCTAGTTGTTTTGGATGTTTTGACATATTTTGTAGGGAATAAGCTTTTTGGAGCTAAAATACTACAAAATTGCTAGAATTTGCAAGCTAAGTGGAAAGAAGAGCAAATGGACTAAGAATTGGATGTTGCATGGACTTTGCATGAGGGAAATGTTGGATCAAAATAAAAATACAAGAGAAGTCAACAATCAAAGTCAAGCCCAATGTTCAAGTCCAAGTCAAAGAGGAAATAATAGGATTCCAAGCTACCTAGGATGCCAAAAGATTATGTCTTAAACCGGGTAATTAATCGCTAATTAATCACCCACATAGGATACTCTTACCATTTAAGATGGGATTTATTGGAAACGGACAAGAAACCCACGACCCCGATCGGGGCTGCATGCTCCTTGATTTCTTACGTTTCTTCTTCCTCTCCTATAAATAGGAGAGGCTTTCCAAGGCTTAGGGCATCCGATTCTTACGTCTCATTTCCTTACATAGCCTTAAGCATTATAATCTCTCTCAATAGTTTTCTTATTAATTTACAATATTGTTAAGCTTATAGTTCTTCAAACTTTTAGTCCTTAACACATCATCAAGCATTTGGTTATTATTTGTTTCTTCCATACAAGTTCATCTCTTTAAGGTATTTCTATTTATAGTTTACATTTCTACATATCTATTTAGTTTATACTTAGTTTATAATTAAGCACTGTATTTAGATTACTATAGTTTTATTACATGTTAAATCATTTAGTTTATATAAATCATACAATCATATTTATCATTCCTCTTAATATAATTTACACTTTACACCTTAATATGAGTAGCTAAATCTCTTAGTCTAAGGGCTAGGGGAGCCATGCATAAAATAAATATGTAACATGTTAAAATAGGTTGATAAATAATATTGTTCAATTGTTTCTATCACATGTTTGCACCATAATGTTTAATCTTTGTTTAAGGCCTTATTCATAGATTAAATGTGTTCATTCGTTCTAAAAGTCGAGAGGCATGGAACTGAATTAGACAAAGCATGTGTAGTAGGACGACCTAGTCATGGACGAGAGTTTCTCTAGGACCCGGTCTATGGTTGATACTAATGCCGCAAAGTGGGTATCTCTAAGCCTAAACAATTGACAATGTTGTTAGTACCGAATTTATCATAATCATTTGTTTACCTTTACATGTGTGACCCGAACCCCTTAGACTCCCTTTTAATTATATAATTCACACCATAGTTTTTATTAGTCATCAAACAAACAAACCAAACCAAAAACGAAATCGACCTTGATAAGGATCTTTCCATAGCATTTCACAACGTAATTCTCGTTTCCTTGTGTTCGACCCCTATTGCTACATTAACTTGTTGTTTAGGGTAATTATCTTTGCATAGGTACACGAAGAGCCTATCAAAGGAACATTGTTTTTCCTTCTTTATTTCATTATTTTGTTATGCATGCACTAGATCCTTAATGACTAAATTAAAATGTTAATTAGATCACTATTAGGAATGTCTAATAATAGGTATATGAACCTAACAATTATTATTATTATTATTTTTTATTATAAAAGGATGCGCGCAGCTATCATTAATAGAAAAACAAAAGTTTACATGAAATTGGTGGGGAGCCGAGAAACAAGCGGGGCTCCCACACCCTTAGCAGCAGCAAAGCAAAGTTTACTAAAAATGTAAGCGGCCACCCGAGCCCCCGCATCCTGAGATACCGATAATTTATGGATCCGCTTGAGCAAGGCAACAAAGATCCGAACCCGACTCTCAAGTGATGTGAAAGAGAAGGGAAGGAAACCATAACCCATCACGCGCGCACAAATCCCCGTGACTTAGCACACTTACGCCGAACAAAGACAAGAACAACCCGGCCAGGCACATAATCCGTCATCACAAACAGTCAAAGGAGAAGACCTGTCAAGTCAACGCACACATCACGCCCCTATCCAAAGAATAAAGCAGCAAATCCGCAGGACGAAGAGAACCCCAAAGCCCGTCAACCAAACCGATATCAACCTCATTTCCCGCAGAAATACCAGATCTATAGTAGATGTCGAAAAGAGTGTCACGGACGAGGTTATGCCGATGTTTAACGCCCACAGTACCAGTATAAGAAACAACGTGGTCCCAAAAACATCATCAGCAAAAACCCGAGAACAAGCTGCACAGGGCCTAGAGACCGTGAATAACGGAACACCCAGACGATACCGAAGCACACTACGGTAAGTCCTCCCGTTCATAGTCTGACCCAACCCCAAGATAGAACCGCACGCAACCAATCAGAGGAGTGGAAACCCTGCTGAGACTACCATAAAGCAAGCTGACGAGGTGTCAAAGAGAAAAAAGACTCGGAGGCAGCAACAACCGTCGCGAAATAAATGTCTGCCAATTTCTTCATAATTTTGGGGGCAGCAATTTCACTAGGGTTACCTAACATACCAGAGCCTGTAGTCGCAGTAAAACCCCGCGCGGCATCATCAAAAGCAGGGCCAACAGCTACAATACAAGAGGGACCGAGGAGCTTAGCCTGCAAATCAGCAGACTGCAAACGGGATGCAATAAAAGCATAATGTAAAACATCCCCCGCCTCATAGACACCAAGACCACCAAGATGAAAAGGGAAAGTAGCAAGGCGCCACTGCCAATCCCCAAAACCCGGGCCAGATGCGGTGACGATATGTTCCAAGCTAGAACGAAGAGCAGCAACAAAAGGAAGATGGACGGACCCAAAAACACTAGGGGAGAAAGTACAAACGGAGAAATAGAGCTTAGAAATACCAGTACAAACTCGAAGTAGAAGCAACTCACATTGCGGGTCCTCAATCCTCGCAACCAAGTCCATTAGCTCAATGGTCTTAGTTACTCTCCTCGCCACAATCTCACAAACAAAACCCGGCAAGTCGACAGTCCACCTAAAATCGAACACCCGCACGGGCCGAGCAATAGAAAGGGGAAAAACCCAAGGGAGCCGACTCTGAGGATCCTCAACAGGCCAAAAGACCTCCGTCTTGGAGACATTAAGGTGTAGTCCAAAACGGGGGCCATCCGCCATAATCAGATCCAAGACCTTCCCCACCTCCAAAGTATCCCCCACAATGGTGCCATCATCCAAGTACCATGCCTGCATAGTGAGGTCAAAAGTATCCCGGATTTTGCATGCTAAGGGATGCAAAACCAAAGTGAAAAGCAACGGACCCAAAGGATCACCCTACTGGACTCCCTGACAAGACCACAAGCAATGCTCCCCATAAAAAAGACGGCGGGGCTGGAATAACAAAATTTCACCCAACGGAAAGAACCGGCAACGCTCGGCGGACTTCTGAAGCATGGTCGCACGATCAACAAGGTTGAAAGCATTCGAAATCAACCAAAGAACATGGAAAGTCCCATCTCAAAGACTTTCCCGAGCCTCAATGAGCCGATTCAAGGCATGTAAGATAGCCTCTCCTCCACCGGACACACCTACCCCCAAACTGTAAACCAGCAAAATAAGACGACAAAAAAGGACCCACCATAAAAGCACCAACCTTGGAGACAAGCCGTCTCCAGACAGTGCCAATAGCAATAGGACGAACCCCACCACCTGGTTTAACAAGCGGCGTGAGAGGGGCGCTGGCAATGTACTCTCCCAAAGCAAGAGGGCACCGACCCTCAAGAAAAAGATTAACCACCCTAGCAATAGAAGTGATCAAATCATCAGAAATAGCCACAGCAGCGCTACTTAAACAATCCGTAAGGTGCTAGGCACGAAAACCATCCCTCCCACAAGAAGTACCACGAGGGAAACTCCGAATCATATCCAAAACCACTGACTCAGAGGCAACCAGAGGATGATGATCCCCAGACAAAGAAGGCAATGAAGGAGGTGGGGCGACAGGATGCTTCTCACGCAAGGCCACAAGAGTGGCATCGGAGTGGGGGCGACCCCAAAGGAAGAAAGCACCGAACAAAAGAGAGATAGTGACCATCGAAATCTTCCGCCGACATTGACGGAGGTTATGCTCACCCAAATCCAGGTCCTTCTCCACATTAAACAAAGAAGGACCCTCATCAAAACACTCCCCGCAATGTTGCAACCCAACCCAACCCCCTCCCCCAAAGCAAGGATAGCCCTGCAATACTCTCCTCCCGACGCCGGCGCCGAATAGCCGTCCTACACTCAACATTACTCCGAGGAGCGAAAGTCTTAAGAAGACACAAATGGTAAAACAAGTAACCGAATCCAGCGGAGAGATCATTAAGGGAATCAGCCACATCATCCAGAGCTCCTTTCAAAGCCCGAGCAAACCCAAGACGACACTTAGGAGGAATAGATTTTACGGTGCGGAGGCCCAAAGACAATAAACGATCAGGGAAGATATAGACCAATGGACAAGCTCAACACCATCATCAGAAGAAACCGAAGTAGAGGGAGCCAAAGGTCTCGGAATACCATAAATATGAAAACTGTAGAGGCCATCAACACGCTCCGGAGGCAGCACAATATCACCCCAACTATGTCGACATCTAGCACGAGTGGTACGGGTCATAAAACACACCCCACACAACCAGAGCCCCATCCGTCTCAAAACACTCTCGGCATTGGAATAAACAACAAACTATCGGAAGAGTCCGACGCGTCGGTTCCAACGCACCATTATGGCAATGTCGGTCCTGAAAATGTTTCTGCCAAGCTGTCTTAGTAAGCCCCTTACCAAAACCATCCAGACACGCATGAAGACTCGAAAAAGGGCAATGAGACCGCACAAGTTCGGGCATGAACCTCCACCAACCTGTACGGAAAACAAAAAAGCCACCAAAGAACCACCAGGATGAACACCAACAGTGGCACACCCACAAGCAGCTAAAGGCAACCCAAAAAAAAACTACACAACCACGGCCAAGACCACCAAAGAGCGTAATCCGAGGAAAAGAGCCACAACAACTCCGTGAACAACACTAAAAAAAGCCGAGCAAAGAGAAGGCGGCGAAAAGGGCAAAATGCAGGGAAAAGAACCCTAAAAGAGGGCGCAAAAATGACTGAGGAAGCAGAACCAAAGGCGGCAGCAGGAGGGCACCATGTATGGGTGGTGCAGGCCGGCGAGAATGTTGATAAACAGCCATCAAACATCCGCAAAAGCAGACACCCGCAACAGCAGCAGTCACACGCACGAACCCTAACCAAAACCAAAACCACCCACAATGGCAGCAGCAATAGCAGTCACCTACAACGACAACCACCAAAGAAGCAGGCAAGAATGGCCGCTACCCACAAAGAGAGCCGTCGTCGTCGTTCGTTCGTGGTGATAAGAGCGGCGACGTACAAACCCCCACACCAACAAAGCCTGCACCGATGACGATCAAGGGACTAGTAAATCACACCACAAAGATTTGAGATGGTCGGGCCCGCAGCAAAAAAAGAAAACAACCGTAACCCTTAAAAAAAACCCTAAAATGCGAAAACCCCAAAGATAAAACGCGAAAGAAGCAGTAATCCCTAAAATAAACGGTGCCCACACCAGCACCACCGGCCGGCGACGTGAGGTCTGGTAGTCGGTGGGGGGCGGCAGTCGTGGAAAGGTGGCAGGGTGGTAGCCGCAGTCACTCGCAAAATCGCTTCTCTCCCTCTCTCTCTAACGTTCAAATTTATTATTATTATTATTATTATTATTATTATTATTATTATTATTATTATTATTATTATTATTATTATTATTATTATTATTATTATTATTATTATTATTATTATTATTATTATTATTATTATTATTATTATTATTATTATTATTATTATTATTATTATTATTATTATTATTATTATTATTATTATTATTATTATTATTATTATTATTATTATTATTATTATTATTATTATTATTATTATTATTATTATTATTATTATTATTATTAAGGATGCGCGCAGCTTTCATTAGAATGAAAATAAAAGTTTACGTGAAATTGGTGGGGAGCCGAGAGACAATCTGGGCTCCCACACCCTTAGCAACAGCAAAGTTAAGTCTAGTAAAAATGTAAGCGGCCACCCGAGCCCCCGCATCCTGAGATACCGAGAATTTCTGGATCCGCTTGAGCAAGACAACAACATCCGAACCCAGCTCCCCAAGTGAAGAGAAAGAGAAAGGAAGGAAACCATAACCGCCCACAGCACAAATCCCCGTACTTAGCACACTTACGCTGAGCAGCATCAGCGACTACCCGGCCAGGCACAAAATCCGTCATCCCAGTCTGAGTTAAAGGAGAAGACCCTGTCAAGTCAACGCACACATCACGCCCTCTGTCCCAAGAATAAAGCAACAAATCCGTAGGACGAAGAGAGCCACCATGCCCATCAACCAAACCGATATCAACCTCCTTTCCCGCAGTAATACCAGATCTATAACAGGTGTCGAAAAGAGTGTCCCGGACGAGGTTATGCCGATGTTTAACGCCCACAAGATGCAAAGACAAGAAACAAATGGTCCCAAAAACATCCTCAGCAAAAACCCGAGAGCAAGCAGGACAGGGCCTAGACATCGTGAATAACGGAACACCCAGACGATACCCATGCACACTACGGTAAGTCCTCCCGTTCATAATCTGACCCAATCCCGAGATAGGAACCGCACGTAACCAATCAGAGGAGTGAGAACCCTGCTGAGACTGCCATAAAGCAAGCTGGCGTGGTGTCAAAGAGAAAACAGACTCTAAGGCAGCAGCAACTATCGCGAAATAAATGTCTGCAATTTTTTCATAAGTTTGAGGGCAGCAATTTCACTAGGGTTACCTAAGATACCAGAGCCTGTAATCGCAACAAAAACCCGCGCGGCATCATCAAAAGCAGGGCCAGCAGCTACAATACCAGAAGGGCCGATGAGCTTAGCCTGCAAACCAGCAGACTGCAAACGGGACGCAATATTATTATTATTATTATTATTATTATTATTATTATTATTATTATTATTATTATTATTATTATTATTATTATTATTAGTATTATTATTATTATTATTATTATTGTTATTGTTGTTATTATTGTTATTGTTGTTATTATTATTGTTATTATATTAATATTATTGTTATCATATTAATATGTTGCACGAGCTACCACACACGGCCCAACTCCCTTTCCCGAATCATCCATTATTTTATTATTTTATCCCGTCTCACAACATAATTCTCTAATTTTAAATATCATTTTTATAAAATATAAGATACTCAAATATTATTTTTAAAACACATTTCCACCGCTGTCTGACTAATGACCATGTCACTAAATTACGGGGTATTAAATAAGCTATCTTGTTTATTAACAGTCCACTTTATATGGATGGGAAAGCCGGGGATATATTGGTTTTTAAATATTTTGTAACACCCCACATTAATTAAAGAGGTCCAGTGACAGACTTAAATGACTAGTTGTTAAAGAGATTAAATGTACTACTCATACTTATAGAGTCAAGATCCGGTGAGAACGAATATTCGGTGAGAATGGTGAGAACGAACAATGACCATAGGATTAAATAAATCCACGGTCCAAACTAAACCTCCCACAAACACAGTCATAAATTACTCAAACAAAAACTGTCTTCCATCTCCTTTTAAAACTAGCAGCCACTAACCATCGCAACATCCACCACCGCAAGGCACTGCCGCTCATCGGCGCGCCTCCTGATCCGCCACCACCTGGCACTACTCCATCCATCGCTGAAAGTGGCGATTTTATTTCTATACGATATCTCCGCCGCTGCATCCTTAGACGAAATGAAGGCGACATATCGATGTCTTGCTTAGTATTGCCACCCTGATGCTGTCGGCGTCGTCGTTAGTGACCTTCATCCGAGTTCATTATGCTCGTTGTTCTCCAACGCTTCATCTGAGTATAGATGGTCTGTCGTTTTGTTGTTCTCCTATTGAGGTGTAATTTGATTCTATTAATGATCCTATGATATATATCTCAAACTACATGAATTCTATTCCGTAATTAACCAATTATACATCAAAGCTTGCATTTTCGTCAATGGTAATTAATTAATTACACAAAAAGCTTGCATTTTCTATCAATGGTGGACGTCACTGCTAGTGCGCCACTAATTGTACTAAATCATCTGAATTATTTGCTCTTTATCAATTTACATTTTGAAACATTAAAAATACAATTGGTATTAGATAAGTTAATTAAATATCAGGTACATTAATCATATCTACTAAAAAGAGTATCTAGGATAGAAAAAGAGTATCTACGTTCTTTAAAAGTGTATATAGAATTCGGGTAAAAAGTACCATATAAAAAAAAAAGTGTATCCACGTTCTTAAAAAGTGTATATAGAATTTTGAAATTTGGTAAAAAAAAAAAAGTGTATCTAACATATATTTGAATGTATCCACTTCGTTCTCACCGTTCATTTTGAATGATCGTTCTCACCGATCCTTATATATATATATATATCTATATATATATATATATATATATATATATATATATATATATATATATATATATATATATATATATATATATATATATATGTAAAGATCAGAAAGATCAAGTAAAGTTCAATATGCCTTACATGTAAGTCCATGAGTCCTCATCCAAGCCATTGGATGAAGAAGATGGGTGGTGGAGATCAAAACACAAAAAGGTGATTAATTAGCCAAAAAAACACTCTCTCTCACTACCTTAACTAATCCACCCTAATTATCACTAATTTCACTATATATAATTTATCATCACACCCATTTATCTCTAATCTCACACAATTCATTCACCTTATCTATCAAAAACCCAATAAAATCAAAAACCCAATAAATTCAAAACCTAAAAATTCAAAAAAAAAATTCCCCCTCTTTTCCTCACCAACCCACCTCCTCACCCGACACCACCATACCCGACACCACCACCATCTGACACCACCACCACCACCCACAAAAATAAAAACCCAAAAAAATAATCCCATTCACCACCACTGTCACCACCGCTCACCCTTACCACCACCACTCCCGGAATCACCACCCACCACCCCACCGGCTCTCCCCACGACGAACCCCACCACAGCCACATTCTCCTTTTTCGATTTTTTTTGTTTCAGATCGAGCCCTCCGGCCGGCACAGCGCCAACATCAACTCCTCGACACCCACACGACACCCCACACACCACTGCCGCATCCCCCACCGCACATTTACGCCACCACAACAGCCCCACAACCACCTCCACCCCGACCTCGATTTCTCGCCGCCTTCCTCCTCCCTCCACGCTCACTGCCGCCATCTCCTTTTTCCACTTCTCTGTTTTTTTCTTTTTTTCCACATCTGGAAGTTGTTTTTTTTTTCCACCCCACACACCACTGTCTTTTTTTTCTCGCCGCTTTTTTCTTCTTCTTTTTTTTTGTTTTTTTTGTATTTTTTGTTTTCGTTGGTATTTATATGGTGGTTGTGGTCGAAGTCGGTTTTCAGATTCATTTAACTTTTTTTTCTTTGTTGGCTCGTTTTTTCAGATTATTTCGTTTCTTTTTTTACAATAAATTTCAGATTTCATTTTTATGTTTTTCATTTTCTTTAGATTTGGTGGTTATTTTTAAAATAACACTTTTTTCGGCTAAAATTACACTTTTTGTTGTTAGAATTACACTTTTTTCTGTTAGAATTACACTTTTTTCTCTTAAAATTACACTTTTCTTCATTAAAATTACACTTTTTCTCGTTAAAATTATACTTTTTTGCTAGAATAACACTTTTTTTTTGGCTAAAATTACACTTTTTTTTGTTAGAATTACACTTTTTTCTCTTAGAATTACACTTTTTTTTTTCGTTAAAATTACACTTTTCTTCATTAAAATTACACTTTTTCCGTTAAAATTATACTTTTTTTGCTAGAATAACACTTTTTCAAGCTAAAATTACACTTTTTGTTGTTAGAATTACACTTTTATCCATTAGAATTACACTTTTTCCTGTTAAAATTACACTTTTCTTCATTAAAATTACACTTTTTTTTGTTAAAATTATACTTTTTTCTCGCTAGAATAACACTTTTTCTAAAAAATTACACTTTTTGTTGTTGTTATTACACTTTTTTCTGTTAAAATTACACTTTTCTCCGCTAAAATTACACTTTTTCTGCTAGAATTACACTTACTACTATTGGACTAATGTTACACTCTCCATGGACTTGGTCATATTCTCATATTCTCATTGGACTAATGTTACACTCTCAATGGACTAAAATTACATTCTCAGTGGACTTAAATTATACTTTTCTGGACTAAAATTACACTTTTCTGGACTAAAATTACATTCTCCTTGACTAAAAATAACTATCTCATTGGACTGAAATTACACTTATCTGGACTAAAATAACACTTTTTGTCATTAAAATAACACTCGTAAAATGCTAAATTACAATAACTTGTGATAAAATTACAAAAATTCAAAATATTATTCGTTAAAATCACTCGGAAAAGATTGAAGTTAAACTTGTAAAACGCTAAATTCTCGAAAATATTCCTTAAAATTACACTTTTTGCTGTTAGAATTACACTCGTAAAATCCTAAAATGTCGAAAACTTGTCTCGAAAAAAACAAAATTTGAAAAAACCGAACCAGGAAAAATGTTAACAAAATTTTCACAAACTTTGAAGTATAAGACAAAAGGTGGTGTTAATTGTGTATGATAATGAATTAGTGAAAGTATTACTAAAACTAGAGAGAGAAGTAAATTAATTAGTGTTAAGTGTGTTTCTTGATTTCAATCTCAACCTTCCACCATTCATGATCCAAGGGTTGTGGGAGGACTTATGGACTCAAAATATATAAGGGACTTAGGAGAACTTTGCTATATATATATATATATATATATATATATATATATATATATATATATATATATATATATATATATATATATAAGGCGGGTTTAGGTACGAACTGAGTTACGGTGCGAACCGTACGAACTAGCTTATTTTGACCCTTTTTTTCCAGCTACATTTTATTAGCTACACTTCTTAATTCAGATACACATATCAATATTGTCAGATACACATAATTGAATACATTTTTTCCACACTAAAATTCTAGATGAACTTTTACACTTTGTAAATACTAATTTTTTTAGGAGTTTTAAGATACATTTTTTACTATTTGCAGATACACATATCAATATTGTCAGATACACATGTCAACTCCCATATACGCATATCAGTACTCCTATATACGCATATCAGTACTCCTATATACGCATATCAGTACTGCCAAATACACATGTCAATAATCCCAGATACGCATATCGATATACAAGATACACATGTCAATACTTCCAGATACACACATTGTATGTGTATCCAGTAGTATTCATATACGTATCTAGTAGTATTCATACACGTATCCACCCCAAACACTACTTCCCACCACCACGCACCACCACCAGCACCACCTACTGCCACCACCACCACCACCATCGCCATCACTACACCCAACATCTTTGTCACAATTAACCTTGCCGGTGACACCATCTGTCACCATAAATGATGTCGGTGACCTCAGACATCCACCGACCTTCTCCGATGACATTGCCGGCGACCATAGACTCGCTCCACTTCTCCTTCCCGACGTCATTTCACGCCGCCGCGACCACCACACAACCACAATTATACCACCCCCTAAACACCAATAAACACCATGTAACCAACACAAAAATACCATGAAAACCCCATCACCATCACATATAGCCATACTATAACCACTTTTGACTAATATCACCATAACCACATGCTCAACCATCCACAACCGCGCACCACCGCAATCAGAACTGCCATGGCCGCTTCATCTCCACCGCCTCCCACACCATTTATGTTATTATTGGTCGGCGATGACGTTTTTAGGTTCGAAAATCTCCGAGATGTACCCCGACTTATTTAGATTGTTGAAGTACCTATTCATATGTTGTGGATAGGGTAATTTTAAATCAAGAATGATGCAAATAGTTGTCTTGATTTGCTTTGAGTTTTTCCATAGTAGTGAACCAGATCTATGTTGTTGATGGTCGGACAAGGCGAATAGGTGTGGTCGACTATGGTGGTGCGCCGATGAACAAGAGGAGTCGTCGATCGTCCGTGAATTGAATATATTAACGCGGCCAGAAAAATAAGCATCGACGCCGGCGTACAATAACCATCGAGGAGAGATGAAGAGAGTATGAATGGTTTGGAAGTGGTGTTGACCAGATCTGCCAACATTATATGATTTGTTTTTCGAAATTTCACAAGGATTTCAATTATATGAGCTGTTTTTCGAAATGATTTGTATTTCTTAGCAGATGTAACATTTGGAAAAACAAAAACCAGATGAAATAACTAAAAATGGGGAAGGCATGATTAAGGGAGGGTTGCCGTCGTCGGAGTTCCGTCGAGTTGGTCGGCGTTGGTGATTAGGATAAGTTTATGGAGAGTAGGTGGAAGAGGATGGAAGATAATGTGTGTAAATGTGTAATTGAATGTCAGGGGATGGGTTTGTGAGGGAGAGTGCTTTTTAGCCGTTGATTACATGAATCCAGTGGTTCTTATTAGGTTAAATATATATGATTATATACCGTAATTTAGTTAGCACATGATCCTGATTCTATATATATATATATATATATATATATATATATATATAGAGGTAGGATCTGGTGAGAACGACCATTCGGTGAGAACGGTGAGAACGACCCAATCCCTTAGATTAGAGTTAATATACGGCTAATAAAGTTTTAATTAATTAAACCCAGCAAACCATGAACTCCCTCCTCCTGTTCCTTCGTTTTAATGAAACCCAAACTCCATTTTCTAATTAAGGAAGCCAAATCAATTAAATTGACAATTTCGTTTAGTTCATTGTTAACCATAAAGCTATGTCAGCCACATACTAACACTATCACCATCTCCTTCTTGACATATCACGAAGCGGTATTTGCCGTTCAACGCGCCGGCGAGCACCACTGTGAAGACATCGGCAGTCAGCTCTGAAGACGTTGTGGCATCACCGTTGATGACCGGTACTGTCATCGAGCCCAGAAGTTGCGCTGATGATCAACCATTGTTTGCGAACTACTGATGTCCGACATCGAACCTCCGTCAGTCAGTAGTCGCATTCGCCTTCGTACTTTCAGATCTGAATTTGCGCTTTGGACCATTGTCGCATGTGCCTGGTAGTTGGTGGTGGTGGTTCTGCAGGTGCGACATTTCTGATGATGGAGGCGTGGCAATGAGTGTCAGACAAGTTGTCGGCAATAATTAGCTCACGTCGTCCGCTTTGTTGATTTCTCGTCTATTTTTAATGCATCTACACCAATTTCTTATGCATCTAACCATTGTTTTAATGTATCTAATATAGATACACAAAATTAATTTCTAGGTACATAAAAATTGGTCTTAGATACATCAATATAGAACCCAGATACACTAATTTCGGAAAGCTTAAATTGATTTGTAGCTCCGGCAGTCACTTCCCATCTCAGGCGTCACTCCGGCGTACTGTCAATATCTGTTTGTAATTAATCTGATTTGGAGGTGGATTTTTTGCAAATTAGTGGAGCATTCTCACTGTCATTATCTGTTTTTTGCAAATCTGTTGCGCGAAGGTGTAATGGGCCGGTGCTGTTGATTGGATGGTGGTTTGGGGTGTTGTTGGTGATAGCTGAAGAAGGTGATGGTGATCGTGGATAGTGGGACGATGAGGTAGGAAGAGAGGGAAGAATAGACGGTGACTCGGTGAGTTGTGCCGCCGTGGGTGGTGATGGCACGGTGGGAGCCTTTGGGCATCGACGGTGGTGTGTCAGGTGGCTGCCGGTGAAGGAGATGGTCATGTCGTTGTCGGGTTAGCTGGGAAGCGTAAATGGAGATTAGGATTTGAGAGATGTGAGTGAAATTTGGGTTTAATTTAATAATAACCTTAATTTAAGGGGTGGGTCAGTGGTAGAGTACATGTACATCCGTTCTCACCGAGTGATCGTTCTCACCGGATCCTAAATCTATATATATATATATATGTATATATATATATATATATATGTGTATATATATATATATATGTATATATATATATATATGTATATATATATATATGTATATATATATATATATATATATATATATGTATATATATATAGGATCCGGTGAGAACGACCTACAACCATTGGATTTAAAAACAAGCTAACGGCTGAGACCAATGCTCACTATCCCAATTATTAATTATTAACCACACATGTCACACACTACCTCAGCTTAATCTTCTTCACCCCCCATCGACCACCTCCAGTCCACCAGCACACATCCCGACCAGCCACCACAGAGACCTACGCCGGCGACCACCACCAAATGTCGGTTATTGCGTGACCACCACCAAGCCAACGTTCCTTTTGCAATACAACTATTCGCCTATCTCTTTCTCTTTTCCATCTTCACTCTGGCCATCGTGCTCCTTATTTAGTAAAATTTTATATTTATTTTAATCACCTTACCCCACAACAATACCACCACCTCACCCCACAACAATACTTATTTTAATCAACTTACCCCACAACAATACTTATTTTAATCACCTCACCCACAATAATACCCCACAATACCTTCCCTCTCTCCAATTACCCCAAACCCCACTACAATACTTTACCTTATTTTATTCCATCTCCTTAATTCTAGTGTCCCCATGAATAGGGAGGTTTATCTAGAATAGGAGGGAGTAGTTTATCTAGAATAGGATATATATATATATATATATATATATATATATATATATATATATATATATATATATATATATATAGGCAAGTTCAAATGAGTCCACCTAAAATGGTGAGTCCATTAAGTCCTAATCCTAGCCATTGATCTTCTAAGATTGATGGTTGAGATTTTAAAATTTTAAGATGAAAACTTTAATATTTTATAAGTAAAACTTTAATTTATGAGTGTAACTTTAATTCTTTACAATTATAACTTTAATATTTAAGGTTATTTTATAAATAAAAATTTAAATTTATGTTATAAAATTTTATTTTAAATATATAAAATTTATTTTTGAGTGTAACTTTAGTATTTTACGAGTGAAACTTTAATGCTAAAAATTGAAACTTTAATTTTTTTAGAAAATTTCTAATATAAAAATATAAATTAATTTAGTTTTAGTGATTTATAAATGTAAGTTTAATGTTTTACAAGTAAAACTTTAATGCTAAAAATTGAAACTTTAATTTTTTTTGCCAATTTCTAATATAAACATTTGAATTTATTTAATTTTACTGATTTATAAATGTAACTTTAATGTTTTACGAGTGAAACTTTAATGCTAAAAATTGAAACTTTACTTTTTTTAGACAATTTCTAATATAAAAATTTGAATTTAATTAATTTTACTGATTTATAAATTTTATATAAATATTGTAATTTTATTAACGTAACTTTAATGTTTTACGATTGTAACTTTAATCATAATTTTTGAAACTTTATTTTTTTTAGCATTGTAACTTTGTATTAATTTGAATTTATGTAATGTAATTTAAACAGTTTATGAAAATTTATTCTCTTAGGAATGTAATTTTAGTCATGTCATGTGAAACTTTAGTTCATATCATGTGAAACTTCAGTCCATATCTTTGAAACTTTAATACTCCCTCCGTTCAACTCCACTTCGCATGTTTGCTTTTAGCGCGGGTATTAAGAAGCGGATTAAAAAACTATAAAAAGTACATAGGGAATGAGAATGGTGGGGTTAAAAATGTTAAAAAAATATAAAGGTGGAGTTTTATGGTGGATTAGTGTGGGGTATGGATGGTTTTTTTTGTAAATATGGAATGTGAATAAGGATAGAATTGTCATTTTCTTGGCCTAAAAAGGAAACATGTAAAGTGGAGTTGAATGGATGAAAAAGGAATACATGTAAAGTGGAGTTGAATGGAGGGAGTACATATCACCATGTCATTACCACTAAAATGACCCCGCTGCCACCTCCACGTCCCCTCAACAACAACCAAACCAACACCTACATCACCAACAACCGACCACCACCACCAACACCAACCACAACCCACTACCGGCCCCACCCACCACGACCACGTACCTGACCAACAACCACCACCCTCACCATCCACCACCACCCCACGATGGATCTGTAAAAAATGAACAAAAAAAAGGATAACGGAGAGGCGACAGCCCTCACCAACCGCCACCAATACCAACGACAACCACCGACCTGACCCACCACCAACACCCTTATTACCCACGACAAATCTGGAAAAAAAAACAAAAAACGGAAATGAATATGGCAGCCGAAGACCCCACGACCACCCAACCCACACCCACGGCCACCACCACGGTTCACCACTGCACACCATCACCACCAACCCAAAAAAAAAGCACACCTAAAAAAAAGACCACACCATGAGTCACCACAACCGCCATCAACCACCACGACCAAAAACCAATCCACCACACTCTCCCTGCGGCAAGATCTGAAAAAAAAAACCCACAACCACCAACCACACGACAACCCCCACTTCACCACCCCACCCCCACCACCACGGTTTACTGTTGACCATCACCACCAACAACCCAAAAAAAAAGAAATCTAAAAAAACCACAACCACCACGACCAAAACCACTCCACCACCGTCCCCTGCGGCCAGATCTGAAAACGAACAAAAAAAAATATCCCACAACAACAACCACCAATTACTTTCTCAGATTTGAAAAAAAAAAGAGAAAGGAGAATGGGCATGGTGGCGTGGGAGAAACGGCGTGAAAGAGATGGGAACATGCGACAAGTGGTGGTGGGGTGTGGGATAGAGGCGACAGGCGGATCGGTGTAGAGGGAGTTGTCGTGGTGGTGTTGGCGGGTGGAGGGAGTGAGGAGAGGACGGAGGCGCGCTGCTTGTGGCGGTTGTTGGTGGGTCGCCGACGAGTAATGGTGGTGGTCGGAGGAAAAGGATGTAGAGAGGGATAAGGACTGCTTAGAGAGAGATTGAGAGGGTTTAGTGAGAGGATATGGAAATCAGAGTGAGTGTGTGGGATTAGGGTTTGTTGCTTTTATATTTCAGCTTTTTATTTTGTTTTAATCTTAATCCTTCATTTCTTTGATCCAAAGGTTTAGAATAGGACTTATGGACTTATCATTCTAAGGTGGACTCTCTTGAACCTAATTATATATATATATATATATATATATATATATATATATATATATATATATATATATATATATAGAGAGAGAGAGAGAGAGAGAGAGAGAGAGAGAGAGAGAGAGAGAGAGAGAGAGTATGTTAAGATCCAGTGAGAACTACTAAATATTTGAGGATTAAGGATTTCAATACAATATCAAGAAAACTCAGACCCGTGCAAAAAAAAAAAAATTATCTTTTTTTTTTTTTTTGCGATGGTGTTTTTTTTGTGTGATATTTTATCGAGTAATCTGTGATATTGTATTAACGAACTTGTGATATTGTAATGAAATCCTCAATCCTCAAAAAGAGAGTGTATACTCACATGATCACATTCATGTGCTGATTTTCGTAGTACACATTTTACTTATCGCAGTACACTATTGACAATTATACTCCTCTCATTTTTCCTTCTATTTTCTCTCTCTAACGTTTCCCGAATCTATTCTCTCTAATTTTTCATATCATCCTCCATTCCTCCTCTAATTTCATCCACCATATGGTTAATGAACAAACATGTACTGCATTGATAAACGTAGGCGTATGACGACCGAACAGTCGGAGATCTACCTCAATAACACTACAGTTTTTTCGAATTTTTCTATAATAATGTCTAAAAATAAAAATATTTATCATTTTAGTACTACATTAAATAAATAATAAAAAAAACAAAGTACTAACCCATTACCAGGGCTACCAGGCTGTACTAAACTTGCTATTTATCTAATAAAGTTTCTTATTTGTAATTCCGATTTCACTGCCTTGGGAAATCGAGACGGTAACGCTCTTGGCCGGATAGTTGGGGTGTTAAAAAGTGGTATCAGAGCGACGATTTTGGAACCTAAACCAATAAATCAAAATGAACCTAGGTGTTTCTAATAAAATGAAGCCGGCTTGAGTACGATAGGAGATCGGTTTTGGATGAGTGGGCGCCCTCATATCAAAACTAGTGCCTATTGTCTCGGTTGGTCACTACGTGGGTGGTTAAAAGTATGGGTGAACGCTATGTGGAAGTTGTATAGTTGTACGTTTGCATGAATATATGATTTACGTTAAGTTCTCGTATGATATTGTGCTTACCATGATACCTGAAAGTGTAGAAGTTGCATAGTAGGATGTTAAGAGTACTATGTTTAGAAGTAGTAGTATATGTTGGTATACAAATGATGGCTTTGCTTTTGAATCTTTACATCATGTGCTAAATGAATGCATGTTAGTGTATTTGTCGTATATGATTGGTGAATGATGTTAGCAGAGTAGTTATTAGTACTACAATTTTATACAAAAGACGGTAAAATGGGATGTCGTATAAGCTAACTCGGGTGAGTCACCAAAGCGGTGGACTCCCGAACCTTTTCTTTGTGTTGCAGGGATTTCATCGTCCACTTTCGACTCGAAATTTCCAGCCATAAGCAACCACTCTACCAAGTACGAGTCCACACTCGACCGAATGACGGTGCACTCAACTGAGTGGGCCTGGCACTCTACTGAGTGGACCATTTTCCAGAGGGTAGAAACTTTCTGGAAAACATGCCACTCGACCGAGTGAACTCGCCACTCGACCGTGTGGAACTGGGCTAAGAATATCACGGGTTTGATTCCCTTTTTCTTCATTCCTTATCTTCTTCATATCTCATTTTCACCTTATTCCAACAACACCAAAATTCCTCTAAAAATTGGTCTAAAACTCCACTTTTGGTGATTTGCTACTTGGCTAAGTTTTCCACTCACAATTTCCGTCTCAAATCTCTCCTAATTATCAATGTAAGTAGACCATTCTTCTTCTTACTCCTTAATCTTGAATTTTCTAGACCTACACTAGTGTGCTTGAGGTGTGTCAATTAATTTCATGCTTTTTCTTAATTCATGCTAACAAATAGCTTTCTACATTATAGTTGTTGCTAAAAATCAAACTTTGTGTCAAAAATTCCGGTCATCACCAAGGAAAATGAGATTTTGATGATGAATTATATATGGATTTTGGTGATTGTTGATGTGAGTAATTGGACAACAAAGGCTAAACCTTTGTTGTCATTAATGGATCCTTGAGTGGATTTTGGTGATTTTGATGAATTATATGTGGATCCTTGAGTAAAAGTTGGTTTAATTGCCTTATAAGACTACCCTTTTTAATTGGTAATGCGGTATGTAATCTCAAAATGAAAATTTTTCCATCTTGAAAATTTGGTGAAACTCTTGAAAACTTCCTAAGTATCCATGAATAATTCGATTTTTGCCTTGAAAATGGTTTGGGAAGTATCGACAAACGAAGAATTTGATGGTCATTACTACACTATAAGGCGAATCAATAAAATTTCGTTTAAAAAAAATATATAAATGGATATCTCAAAATTTAACACTCACTGTGACAAAAACTTCATTTTTCACGCTCACTACTTGGTCAAGCACTAAGTTTAGGAATTTGGGTGGAGAATTTCACCCACTTTCAAAGTTAGTCACAAGTCTCATGTTTCCTTCTATGCCTTGTGTGTGATTTCTGTAGTAGCATGTCAAGGAACACGAGGAGCAACCATGGGAGAAACAACCGCCAACCCCAACCCGAACCAGAGGCACCACCCGCCTTTATCCATCCGGGATACCCGAGGTTAGAATTCGAAAGTGAACCCCATAGGAATACCTTCTTAGCCCTTACTGAGAGACATATGAACGCCACTAGGTGTGTGTCGGAGAGTGCCTTATAAGCCTTGGGGATAGAGGTGTAAGTGCACGACATCTTTAGCGTACTTGGGATGGAGGGATTGTAAAACTTAGCGGAAATAAGCTACCGCATCCTTACCCTAGAATTTATGAGCTCCTACCTCTACAATCTAAAAGACCACACCGTGAGCTTTCGGCTCAAGAACGCCTCATTTCACCTATCTATTGATGTCTTTATGGAGCGGCTAGGTGCAGGAAAAAGGACCACCCATACTCTTGACAAGGTGAGGAAGAAAATGAAAGCCACAAAATACATCGACCTTTACACGGGTAACCGCTATACCGACGTTAGTGCCATGAAAATAAATTATGTGTGTTTTAGCAGGATTTTCCCTGAATGGGTCCGGCTTTATTAAAGAGTAATTTGGGTATCTAGTTCTATATGTTTGGAATGATATGAGTGAATAGCAAAGGAAGAATTAAGTATAAGGAATAACGTTTTTATTATCTTGATAAGCTGAGTACAATATTATATGTATATCTGAATATTCAGGAGTAAAAAGAGATAAAGTGTAAAATAATCGACTAAGATTGAATGCCTTTACAATTGTTTAGATTCTGCTATTTATAGTTCTACAAATGCCACCGTTACATCTATCTTCAACGTTCCTCTCAATTGTAGGAGTCATTCTTGGACATTAATAGGGCACGCTCCCTATTAATTCGCTTGACCCGTTCTATTCTCAACCAATCTTTAGCTTTTCCCGTCTTGATTCATAGATGATATAGTCTCATGGTTTGGACTTGGTCTTCCTTGAGAATAGGGCACGATTTATTGGCCCATACAACTGTATTTCTGACTTATCTTCTCAATCCAACTTATTTGAATACTCTGCCAGGTTATTCTGTATTTACCATCAAGCCTTTCTGCCAGGATTTAGTAGCCTTCTTGTTGTGATGTTCTTTAACGGCTTTATAGTAGTAAGACTTGTCCGGTCCTAGGTTGCCTTAATCAGCCTAGTAGGGTCGGGCTAGGCTATGATCAGACCAGGCTAAACTGGGCCTAACAATTGCCCCTTTAAATTTACCCATGCTGGATCTGGCCAGGGGTGAGATGTCAACTTTACCGGGTTAAACAATAAGAAGAGTCATATTTATTCAGTGACTCTTAGACTCCTACTTACCGTTGAACACTGCAACGGCTAAGTGATGTCATCTTGTGTTTTTGCAATTCCTAGGTTTTTCATGCCGTTATACATCTCCTATAAATACGGTATTTGATGCGGGGTTGTTTTTTTACCAAATTTCCTCCACTTTCTTTGCTAAATATTCTTCTGAAATTCTCCTCTATTTCTCAGGAACCTTGTTCTGCTAATTTATACTTTCTCAATAATTTCAATTTCATCACAATAAATCGAACATTCAGAGATATGGGAGCCAAGAAACGTCCCCGCATCCCGAGAAGGCTGCTGCTGGCTGTTGAGCTGAACCCACGGACATCCAAGAGGAAGAGGTGAGGGAAATTGATCCTCCCGCTCGTGTTGTGGCTTTCAAGTATCGTGGATTACTTTTTTTTTGCTCTTCAATCTCTGGATTCTTCTTTCCCTGAGGAAAACTTACTAAAAACAAACTATGACAAGATTCTAAGGGAGAAGAAAATAATTCCTGAATCAACTGAGGTATGGATCCCTGAGTCTTGTCCGGTCAGGGCTAACTGGGTATCACCTGGCTGGTTCTGTATTTTTGAATGGGCGTTCAAAGCGGTATAAGTTACCTTTTACTCCCTTAATGATTGACACCATTCGTGCTATGGAGGTGTCACCTTTTCAGATTATGCCAATGGTTTGGAAACTTGTCCATTCTATTGAAAATTTATGTGCTAAACATAATCTTGTAATTACTATTAATGATATCAAGGCAGTATATCATATGAAAAATCCTGTTGATGGTCGCTTTAATTTGAGAATAAAATCGAAAATGTCTCCATTAATTACTAACCTGGACTCCGGAGATGATAAAAATTGGGCAAAGACTTTCCTGTTTGTCCGGACTGAGACTTTGGGATCAGGCTTTGATTATCTGAGATATCCTCCCTTGGAGAGTGGTAGGTTCCTTGTACTTTTTATTTTGCAATATATATTACATGAAATTAATGGATTTTGATTCTTACCTGTGTAACTTTGACGGTTTTTGCAGCTCCTGATTGGAATTGTGATCCTCTTGATGAGGAGGTTATTTCCAGGATAGAGGCTTTCCTTGCTATTCCTGAGGAGGAGAGGACCTGGCCAGCTAGTTTGGGCAGGGAGTTGTTGCCCCGGTATATGAAGACCAAGGCGATCGGGGTCGAGTACCCAAAGGCAAGCCTAGTTCTCTTTGCTCTTTCTGTACGTCTTCGTATGTCTTTATGTTAATCATTATCTTCTTGTCATATCTCGTTTGATATTCACGTATATTTTTGTATATTCGGTATTTAGGTCTTCTCTAGGTTGGCCAGCTTTTCTGCAAAGGATTTGAAGGTCAAAAGGGTGGCTAGGATTGCTGAACAGTCCAAGAGCCAGGAGGCTAGTGGGAGCGACAAAACGCTTGATATCCTGGTTTCTGATGTTCAGCCTCCTCAAGATCCACCCAGGGTAGCGTCACCGGAGATCGTCCAGGCTCAGAAAAGAAAGAGGGAAGATGTTATCCTGGAAGAGGAGGAAGGAGAGAGAGAGCCTATCCAGGTTCAGCCAATTAGGAGTATAAGGCAAGTTCCTGCTAGGTTTGATGACATGGATGCTGCCCGGGCACGGATAAGTGAATTTTCTGAAAAGATGGGCGGCCAGCTCTTGTCTGCTAATACTCTTGAGTCGTCTACTAGGGTGGTTTCTATTCTGACTTCTCTGGTAACAAAGGCTGCTGAACTTGCTTCTCAGGCTAAGGAGGTTGGTTGTAAAGGAGTGTTTTTAATTGTTCATGTGCTTTTTGTTTTGTTTTGTACTTGGCTGATTAATTTCATTCTGTTGTAGGGATTGGATGTTGGTTTGGCTGCTGCCTGTCAGTTCAATGATGCCCAGGCCAAGGTTGCTAATTTGGAGGAAAAACTGGATAGGCTCAACCGTGACCTGCACACGTCCAGGGGTAATGAAGTAGTACTTCAATCTCAGTTGGGGACAGCTAAGGAGGCGACCAGGGCTGCTATAGTTTGTGAGGTGGCTGCAAAAATCTTTGAGAAGGTTGTCGGGCAAGAGTTGGAGGTTGAGAAGCGGCAATGCGGATCGATTAAGAAAAAACGAGGAGCTTCTTCTTGAAAAGGAGTTGGTGGAGGCGCGGTTGGTGATCTTTTGCCCATGACTTTTTCGGGAAAGGCCGGGTTGATGCTATGAGGGATCCGGAATCGGACCGGACTAATGGAATCCGGACCAGGATGAGATAGCTTTGGACGCTCAGTATCCCGATTTGGCCAATATGGGTCAAGAAGAAGAAGTGGATTCTCCTCCTTCCAAGGCAAAGTCGATGATCGGAAATGGCGAAGGGTTGTGAGTCGGTCACTGGCTCAAAGATAGCTTAGTTTTGTTTTTCTTTTAGGTTTTGGTCTATCCGGGGAATGTCCCCGGAATGAATATTTAGAAACATTTCTTTTTTGACCCATCCAAGGGGGATGTCCCTGGAATGGATGTTTTTTAGGTGTGTGGTAAGGCCATTTATTTTGGATGAATAAATATTTGGTCAAATTTTCTTCTTGTGTTTTGAAAAGGTGATGTTGATTGTCTCATGGATCTCGCCGCTTATTCGACCGATCGAGCCGAGTTTTTATCTTGGATCTCGCCGATTTAATGTGTTATGGGTGGGGTTGTTGCACATGCCTGGAGGGCTTATGTCCCTTGCCTGTCTGGAGGGCTTATGACCCATTTATGTCATACTGATCCAGGAATAGATTTTCCAGGTTTGTATGTTATGTTGAGCTCGATATTATAAGGCTGTTTTGCAACTGAATTTTGGATATCAGTTGGGTATTAGTTAAATGTTGGTGGGGGTAGCCCCCAATCTTTAAGATTTGTTTTAAATAAAATGCAGTATGTAAAAACAAGTATTGAAGATTCTACTTGGTAAAGATATGGGAACATAGATCAGTACTTTGGCACGCAATTTTGAAGAAATCATATATTGCATTTATTCACGTAATGGCAAGTATCATACATGTAATTTCATATCAAGCTAGGTAGGAAATGTGAACACGGAAATTATACCTGAACCGGGAGATATGTTTTATATGTGAAATAATTTTAGGTGTGCAATGTTCCAAGCTCTTGGGATCATCTCGCCTTCCGGGTTTGTAATCTGTGGGCTCCCGGCCGACTATTGAGTCAATCAGGTAGGGACCTTCCCATGTTGGGGCCAATTTGCCAGCATTCTTTTCTTTTGTGTTTTGGAAGACTTTCCTTAGGACAAGGTCTCCTACCCTGAATACCTGGCTTTGATCTTGTTATAGCTTTTCGCAACTCTTTGGCGATATCTTTGCTAATCGATCTTTGTGCATCTCTTAGCTCTTCTGTTAAGTCCAGGCTGTCCTCCATTAGAGTTATATTGCTTGTTATTGTATTCAGGCTGCATCTGGCTGATGGAACGTCCACCTCAGCTGGGATTACTGCTTCACATCCATAGACCAAGGAGTAGGGGGTTTGGCCTGTGGATGTTTTAGGTGTGGTTTTGTCGGAAAGGACCGGGGGAGTTCTTGACCCATCTGCCTTTTCTTTTTTCAGCTTTTTCTTTATGCGGTGATTACCACCTTATTACTTTTTGACTGTGCTTGATGTTAGCTTTTGGATATCCTGGTGTGGATGTCACCGGATCTATGTTCCATTGAGCACGAAGGCATTTCTTTTTTCCCACAAATTGCGTGCCATTATCACATACTATTTCGGAGGATGCCATATCTACATATGATGTTGTGTTTGATGAATGCTATGACATCCTTCTCCTTGACTTGCACGTATGATTCGGCTTCTATCCATTTGGAGAAGTAATCAGTCATTGCTAGCATGAAAACCTTTTGTCCGGGTGCTTGAGGTAGTTTTCCTACTATATCCATGCCCCACTTCATAAATGGCCATGGTGCGGATATGGAATGTAGTTCCTCAGATGGCTGATGGATATATGGTCCGTGAATCTGACAAGCTTTGCATTTAGAGCTAAAATCCAGGCAATCGGCTCTCAAGGTAGGCCAATAATAACTGTTAAGAGTACTTTGCTTGCCAGGCTTCTTCCACCTTTGTGATTTCCACAGTATCCTTCATGGATTTCTGATAATATCTGCTCAGCTTCCTGTGGTTCCAGGCATATGAGGTACGGCACGGCCTGCGATTTCTTAAAAAGCACGTTGTCAATAATAGTATATGAAGCAGCTTTTATTTTTAGTGCTCTGGCAACTTGCTTATTTAAGGGAAGGATTCCCTGTTGTAGCCAGTCATAGTAAGGTTTTGTCCAAGAATTAGCAATGTAGATTGGGAAACTCTCATCTTGTTTATTTATTGCAGGTTCTAATAAATGCACGATGGGTATTTTGTCGAAGTCAAGGGGACTAAAGTTGGATCCTAGGCCGGCTAGAGCATCGGCCTGGGTATTCAAATCCCTGGGAATTTGGTCAATATTAAAATTTCAAAATTTTCCTTTTAAAATTTGGACAACGTCCAGATAAAGCATCATTTTGGAGTCTTTTGCAGTATATATCCCATTTACTTGGTTGGAGATAAGAAGGGAATCGATCGTACCTTTAGGTTTTGCACACCAAGGTCAATACATACCTTTAATCCGGCTATCGGGCTTCATATTACGCCTCATTGTTGGTAGCCTCAAATGCACGGCTTATAGCCCATGTACTATCTTATCCCCACATGGCGATTTTAGTACTAACCCCGATCCCCGCCCCTCACGTTGGTTGCACCATCGACGAATAGGGTCCATTCTAGGTCTGTTTGGTCGCTGGTCAGTTTATTCACTTCTTTTATTAGGTCGGGTTCTAGGGTCGGACTAAAATCAGCCACAAAATCAGCTAATGCTTGTGACTTAATTGCTGTCCTTGGTTCAAATGTTATATTGTATGTGCTTAGTTTGGATGACCATTTGCACATTCGTCCAGGACAATTACGGTTTCCTAAGTACAGACTTGATAGGGAGATTGGTTCTGACTATTATAGGGTGACTTTCAAAATATGGTCTTAATTTTGTGCAACTCATAATTAAAGCTAAAACATATTTTTCAAGTAGGCCATACCTGATCTCTGCATCCAGTAGACTTTTACTTACATAATAGACGGTCTTTGTTGTCCGTCTACTTCTTTGACCAGGACTGCACCGACAAAGAAGATTCTGTGACCGATAGTATCTTTTGTCAGGGGTTCATCTTTGACTGGTTTTGCCAGAGGGGGGAGGATAGATATATTTTCGGTCTTCAAAGGCACTTGATGATCAGGGGTCCATTGAAAGTCCTTGTTCTTCCTTAGCAGGTTATAAAACGATTTGCATCTTTCTGATGATCTTGAAATGAATCTGTTCAGGGCCGCTATTCTTCCAGTCAGCTTTTGTAGGTCTTTGACTGTTTTTGGTGGTTCTAGCTCCAGGATAGCTTTGATCTGTTCAGGGCTGGCTTCTATTCCTCTTTTTGTCACCATGTAGCCCAGGAATTTGTCTGCTGAGACTCCGAAGTGGCATTTTTGTGGGTTGAGCTTCATATTGAATTTTTTCAGTATTTGAAAGGCTACTTCCAGGTCTTTGACGTGGTCTTCTGCCTTTTTTGATTTGACTACCATGTCATCTATGTAGACTTCCATGGTGTCTCCTATCTGATCTTTGAACATCATGTTGACTAGCCTTTGGTAGGTTGCACCTGCATTTTTAATCCAAAGGGCATAGCAAGTATAACAATATATACCTCTTTCGGTGATGAAAGCCGTGCTTTCTGATCTGCTGGGTGCATTTTTATCCGATTGAATCCGCTGAGGCATCCATGAATGTCAACATTTCGTGGCCTGCAGTGGCATCTACCATTGCATCGATGTGTGGTAGTGGAAATGGATCTTTTGGGCGAGGCTTTGTTTAAGTCGGTGTAGTCTACACGCACTCTCCATTTGCCATTTTCTTTTGGACGACTACCACGTTTGCAAGCCGATCGGGGTACATTACTTCCCCCAGATCATTCCCATGTCCAATAACTTGTCAACTTCTTGGTTGATGATTTCATGCCTCTCTGCAGCAAATTTTCTTCTCTTTTGCTGTACAGGCTTAAAGGATTTGTCAATATTTAACTTATGAGTAATAACATCAACATCTATACCAGTCATATCAAAATGTGACCAAGCAAAACAAGACATTTTAGTTTTGAGAAAGTCAACCAGATTTGGTCCGATTGAGTCGGTGTGTCGACCCTACGAGTACTTTCTGTCGGGGAATTCGGATCTAATATGACTTCTCCTGTTTCCATTTGTGATTGTGCTACATATTCTTCCCCTGACGGGTGATTTTAATTGCTATGTGAGGGACTTACCTGACTTTGAGGGTTTCAAAGCCCGAGTGTAACATTCCTGAGCCGTCCTTTGTTCTCCTCGATGGTGGTTATCCCCGTTCTTTGGAATTTTCACGCATTGATGGTATGTTGATGGGATTGCTTTGACATTGTGGATCCATGGTCCGCCGGGATTACATTATACGAGGATAGGCAATCCATTACTCCAAATCTCTCATATGAAGCCACGCCTTCCACATAGGTAGGCGGTGATTTCTCCCAGGTGTTCTTTGTTTCTCCACTGAATCCAACCAGGACGCTGGATTTCTTGATGATCTTCCCTTCGTCTATCTTCATAGCTTTAAGGACGTCAAGCATCACCAGGTTGATTGAATCGCCTCCGTCTATCGGGATTCTTGACACCTTTCTTTGTCTTGCCGATTTGCATGGTGATTACCAGTACTGTCATGGTGTAGATCTGATATTCCTTGTAGATCCGAGTCATCAAAGATAATAGCAGGCAATGACTTGGGCCTAGGAGGAGGTTGGAGTCTGGATTCCCTGGATATTCTTTTGGCGGCTGAGCTGGTCAGACCACGATTTACGATCCTCCATTTATGAATTTGACTTCATAGATGGGGGAGGAGGAGGAGGGTCTCTGCTTTGCTTCTGGTCTCTCTTGTTTTGTCCTTCATCTTTGTTCTTTGGCTGCTGGATTATGTCTTTCAAGTAGCCTTTCTTTATAAGATATGCCACTTGTTTCCTGAGTTGGATGCATTCTTCTGTGGTGTGTCCGATGTCCTGATGGAAGTCACACCATCTTGTTGGATCTTTCCTGGGTTATCGAGTTTCTTTGGCCATCTAACTGTATCTCCCAGGTTTTCCGGGCGTTTGATTAATCCTGCAGGTATTAATAGAAAGTTATATTCGGGAATAGTTGGGAGGTTAGAAAGGTTACCTTTATGTTCTTGTGCCATATTGACTTGGATCGTTCGGGCCTGGAATAGGGTGCTGATCTGGGATTGCTTCCTTTCTGGTAGGAACTTTTCCCCGTTAGTGTGTCCATAGCTTTGCTTTCCTCCGGATGAGTTCGTTACGAAGTTGAGGTCTTCTTCCAATCTGATATGCTCTAAAGCGATGGATTGAACAGTGGCAAAGGTTGGACATGCTTTCTTGGTCGAGATCTGCATAGATGTCACACAAGGACTCCTTGCACAATGCTTCTACCGCTGTTTCTTCATCGCATCCGGAATGGCCACCTTTTCTTTGACAAATCCGGCCAGGAATTCTTTGAGAGATTCTTCAGGAAGTTGCTTTACCCTGCAGGTTCTTGGGTCTCTTGGCCATATCTCTGCTACTTGCGAATTGTTGATTGAAGGCATTGATCAATTCTGCAAAATTCTTGATACCTCCATTTGGGAGATTGATGAACCATTGTAATGCTTTGCTCCGGTCAGGTTGTACCAAAGCCTTTGCACATGCGGACTTGCACGAGTTCACTTTGGGTATTGAGGCAACCAACATTTTTTGTTTGAATATGGCAACATGATTTTGTGAATCGGAGGTTCCATCATAAGTTCTCATGGATGGAACAAAGAAATTTCTTGGGAGATCAATCTTTGCAATTTCATCCGCAAAGGGTGAATCTCGCAAAGCATCAACTTCTACTTCAGCCACGGTCCGGCACTCAGGGTATATTTTCTATTTTGTGGTGGAGTTTTTGGATTTCTGAAGCATAGCCATCATTATTCTTTGCTTGATTTTGTTTGTCTCATCATTGGGAATGGTTGGGGTGCTTGGATAATGTGTCCTTCTCCGGGGTTCCAAAATTAGAGAAGTCAATGTTTTTGATAATGGATGAGAATGGGGTTCCTGGTTCGAATCGGTCTTGGAGCCCGGCCTGATTTTCCAATTTCTTCTTCGAGCTAGACTCGATTCCTTCATCTATTGATTTCCGCTTCTGCTGGGCTGCCTTCTCTTGGATTGTTTCAATTCTTTGATCTTGGCCGGGCGCCGCTAATTGTTGTTCTGCGGTGAGTTCCGCCATTTTTGTGTGTGAATATTAAATGATGAAGGGAATTTTATTGGTTGAAGAACTAGATGCCCCACGGTGGGCGCCAATTGTTTTAGCAGGATTTTCCCTGAATGGGTCCGGCTTTATTAAAGAGTAATTTGGGTATCTAGTTCTACATGTTTGGAATGATATGAGTGAATAGCAAAGGAAGAATTAAGTATAAGGAATAACGTTTTTATTATCTTGATAAGCCGAGTACAATATTATATGTATATCTGAATATTCAGGAGTAAAAAGAGATAAAGTGTAAAATAATCGACTAAGATTGAATGCCTTTACAATTGTTTAGATTCTGCTATTTATAGTTCTACAAATGCCACCGTTACATCTATCTTCAACGTTCCTCTCAATTGTAGGAGCTGTTACCGGATTAATAGGGCACGCTCCCTATTAATTCGCTTGACCCGTTCTATTCTCAACCAATCTTTAGCTTTTCCCGTCTTGATTCATAGATGATATAGTCTCATGGTTTGGACTTGGTCTTCCTTGAGAATAGGGCACGATTTATTGGCCCATACAACTGTATTTCTGACTTATCTTCTCAATCCAGCTTATTTGAATACTCTGCCAGGTTATTCTGTATTTACCATCAAGCCTTTCTGCCAGGATTTAGTAGCCTTCTTGTTGTGATGTTCTTTAACGGCTTTATAGTAGTAAGACTTGTCCGGTCCTAGGTTGCCTTAATCAGCCTAGTAGGGTCGAGCTAGGCTATGATCAGACCAGGCTAAACTGGGCCTAACAATGTGGAATCCTTTACGGGAGAAAGGACCATAGTAAACTCAATTCCTCGGAAGTACTACTTCTAAGTTCCTACCTCAATCCATACTATGAGAGGCATTTTTACTTTAGCCCCGTGTCTATGGTTTGCTTAGCATTTGAAAGGATGACCAAGTCTGACAAGTGCTCCTTTGATTGTGGTGCCCTAGTGACTAGACTAGCCAAGAACCTCTTGGGCTATGAACCAGGGGCAATTGATAGATCCATGAGTACGGAGGTGCCATACTTCGACATTGCCTACATAAAGGGCATGTTTTGGGTTGTGGATAGGAAAGACAAAAAGGGGTACTCATGGAGATGTTAGAAATCTTTATCTCTATACTTAACATATTCAAATATGTGATGATATAATTTAGTCATAAAATTAACAGATGATCTTATGCATGCAAACAATAAAATAATTAAAGAAGAAATCATCATCTCACATTGAAGATTTCGGTTTATATGGGCACAAGTGAGTTCTCCTACTCACTTGTTCTTGATCTTCCTTAAGTGGATGAACTAGGATTCAAGTAGAGAATCCCTCTCAAGGTTTTATACCCAAAGTAACAACTTAATAAAATTAATATTATTATTACTAAAACAATATTAATTTTGTGTAAAAATTGACCCAAAATATTATTTGATCTCTCAATAATTTCGGTTAAGAGAGATGGGGGAGGAGAAAGATTTTATATCACTAAAACTCTTATTATTAGATGATGAATAATGAATAATTGATACACACACTATTGGTAGTGTATATGGTAAAATAAGGAGAAAAACCCATGGTTTTCTCCTCTTGAAAAACCGGGTGGAAGGGGAAGGAAGGGGCCAATGCATGCACAAGGTGGTCTTCACAAGATTAAGTAGGGTTGCATGGCTAGGATTAGGAAGAAATGATTATGTTTACCACTAACATAATCAACATAATATATTCCTAATCATCCCCATTATTTCGGTTTTTATGGATAAAATAAATGGACTCCATTTTATCTTTGTCAATTTGTCATATGTCACATGTCACATAAAATTGTTATGTATTTTTAACATATTAAAAATCAACGTATTAATAAAAATACGTCATATACAAAAATCGACTTAGTAATTCATAATTACTTGTACCAAAATATTTTACTAATTATAAATCACAACATCTTGTATTTATAATAATTTATTCATTCAAATGCAATTGTTTCCTTAAACAATAATTTCATCTAAGTAATTAAAACAATTCGATTACTTAGACCGTATCTTATTTAATCAAATTACAATGAGACACGTAAATATTACTTCCAAAATCGTCCGTCAATTTTAAGTAATTTAATTAACCCGTATCATCATACGATCAATTAAATGATCAATTAAGAGTGTTACACTTTAGGTATGACCTAAGGGGATCAACTGATCACCACCGTCGCACGACAGTAATGTCAAACTCTAGTCAGCCAATCATTACCGATATGTGTGGACCATTGTGATGTAAAATATTACTTCCCAATTGTATTCTTTAAAATGAGACTTAAACATGTGATCATCATGATCAACAGTTGTGATCGCATTATTGTCGGAGGACACATATTCCAACAATCTCCCACTTGTCCTCGACAAGTGTGTGTCACCAATTATCTTGTCCTATTACTATATCCCACTCAATGCAAGGTGTCTTTCAGGTCGTATTTGCAAGTGATCATATCGAGAGTGGTTTCCTCGATTTGGAGAATAACTGATTGACCGGATTTATCTACCACATATATCTTCCAAGCGTGGCCACGCATTTCCAGTTCATTACTCCTCGAGTGGCCCTGAGATATTGTTATAACCCTGACTAGGGGTGGACAATTTCTATCGTAGTCATTCCCTTTGACTAGCCACAGCCATCATAACCCAAAATATGCCCATTTGACCCCATTTACGAAGGTCGTAGTAACACAAATCAAAGTTAATCTGAAACTGTGCCATCTTAGGTGAATAGTCTTTAGTCAAAAGAATCGACTCATTAGAAAACTATAGTAGGTCTCGCCACGACCAGGCTATACAAATTTGCCAGAACTCTATAAGCGGTCATAAGGCCCGACAAAATGTTCCTAACAGTCTGCCTATGTGATCGACTAGTCATTCTCATATGACTCCATGGCACTTGAACTTGCCATCAATCGCATCACATTCTAGTTACTTCGAGACGTCACCTCATGTAAGTAATTATGGGCGAATACAATGCTAATCCGTGTTCACTTAAACGGGGTTCAATTGTCTCTACAACCCGTTGGATGTAACAAAGTATAAGGTGAGTTAATAATAACTCAAACGACAAATGTCGACATCACATTCGGGTAGTCAATACCATATTACAACCTTGTGATGCATATCGTAAGTGTGTAAACACTTGTTGATTGCAATAGAAGTTTAACATACCATGTGTTCAAAATTCTTATAATCGCATTTTCCTTTACGTTCATGTTATCTATCATAGCATGAACCTTACCAAGTACACATATAGGTTCCCAACCTTGGTTTGGGTTATTTATCTTGAAAGAACTTCCCTGTCGATTATCACATAACCAATGAATTTGCGGTGAATGATATAACTTGCACTGATCAAGTACTCCACCCACTCATAATGCACTAGGTAAATGTTTTGCAGAGTCTTGCAACAATCGTCAAGATGATTAGCCTAGCACTTCTCACAAGTCCTAGCATATTAGGAAATATTAGTTTTGAGTAACTTCTTACTTCAACTAAGTACATTTCCAAACCTTTTATTTCTCTTTTTAGCTTGAAAGGCTTAGGATTTTCATAAATCCTTACGTGTTGTTCGAACTTTAATATGTGCAACCTCTTGACACATAACAGTGTTCTGTCCAACACATCAAATCGCTCATCGGATTCTCCTTGAGAATTCATGACGTTTCTTCTATGGCTTGCCACTTATGCATATGATTCATTATTGGACATGTGCATGATTATTCTAATGGCGGAAACATTAGTAACTAATAATCATGAGATCAACCATTCTTAGGTTCAATGAACGACCATGACTGCTAATGGCAATTCCATTTTCATTGACATGAATAACCTATGTTTCTCGTTGATTTGATGTGTATATCTCAATACTTATCCAACATCTCATGATGTAATTGGATTCATCATAGTCCATTTTCATCCAGAATTGAAAACTCAAATACTTCTTTGTGAAGGAAAGTATTAGCTCGTCATTCTCAATGAGTTAGTGAGTTATAAATTTTACAAAATGATTGCTCCCACTAAATTCCATGTCTTCACATGATAATTTCTAAACTCCCACTTAATTCCACATGTTTCGAAATTGACTACTCAATAGAAACATTTTCAAGAATTGAAATATATTTTGCTTTGCCAAGTTATTAAGATAAAACCATATATGTTCCCATCATATCCTTTCAAAATACCTATTTTAAAGAGGTCTCATCTTAACCTTATGGAAAGAGATTTTAATCTCTAACTCATTCATTTTATAATGATGCAAAGCAATGTCATTATTTAAATATGAATAATATCTAATATACGTCCTTCAAAATACCCTTTTCGGAAGGAGGTTTAACCATCTTATTTTCATAATGAGGTTAAGTAATGACATTAGCGTGGTTAATACGTAACTTAGCTATTGTGGATATCGGTATATCAATCCTTGCAAATTCTAGTCATAAATCTCATTTATTTTCTAGTATGTAACTTTAATTCATTTAGGCTCTTAAGTAAATATCAATATTGAAACTATTGGTCAAAAATATCATAAACTAGTCAATTAAGACTTTACATTAGTCATTCTTCTTCCAAAACTTTCTTTTGGTCTCCTCGTGTAGTTATATTGAGAACATATTCTTTTGATTACTTCACTTGGTCTCTTTTGTCATGTAGATCTATTCGAGACCATAGATCTCATCTATTCGTGTATACTATATAAATAGATATACCTTTATTCAAATCATTTCTTCCTTGCGTAGATCTCATTTACACAAATTTTTCTTGATGTTCTTTGTGTCTTCATTTTTCTCCCACTCTATCTTTAGAATGAATACACTAGAGATTCAAAGATAGCTTATGAGACACAAATAATGATTTTGAAGTATAAGGAGGACTATCTCATAGGTTGACTAATTGTTTTAAATTTGATGAGTGTACTTGGTGATTGACATTCCTTTAAGAGAGTTCATCAACTCAATATCACTTTATAATTGATCATATACAAGCCTTAAGCTTGTGGACATATAATGAATCTCATCATTGTATTTGTCTATTAGATCACTTTAAGTGAATGATCATATGTTTCTATGAGCAAGCGGATAAAGACGAATTTTAGAACAAGGATAAAATATGATAAAACGGGTGACTTGGGTTGCAAACCAAGCCACCATTATCCAAAATACAACCAATATCCAAAATACATCTCCATGTCGAACACGGAAATCAAAAGGTTCTAAAATCCGAAACATAAATTAAAATAAGACAATAAAAAGACAAGCTTCATGGAAGCTACTCCTAGCTTTTCGATGGTTTCTCAAGCTTGCCTTTCTTTTCCCTTGTCCTTGCTTGGTGGAGGCCCTATTTACAATAAAAAGGGGATACATTATCACAACTTTGTATCATAATACCATAGTTGAATTAGAAACATAAAAGAAAGGATAGTCATTTACCTACTGGAGTGATCTTTCCAGCTTTGATGTCACCAAGATATTTGGAACTATTTCTTTTCCAATGTCCAACACCATTACAATAATGGCATTTATCAAGAGGACCCTTCTTGATCTTGGAAGTGCTAGCTTCATAAGTCTTAGCTTTGGTGAAAGTGGGAGCTTGCTTCTTACCCTTCTTCCCATTCTTTTTGAATTTCCCCTTACTCTTGGTGCTTATGTTAAGCACATCCTTGGGTGGGTTAACATTTAAACCCATGTCTCTTTCGGCTTGCACAAGTAACTTGTGCAACTATTCAAGAGACACGTCCTTGTCTTGCATGTTAAAATTCACCCGGAATTGAACATATGCCTTGACTTTGGATAAGGAGTGTAGAATCCTATCTACAATGAGTTCTTTTGGGATTTCAATTTTTTGAATCTACAAAGTCTCGACTAGCTCCATTAATTTGAGCACATGTGGGCTAACCTTTTGGCCCTCTTTGAAGTCGAGATCAAAGAATGCCGCGGCCGCCTCATATTGGACGATCCGCGGAGTTTGTGAAAACATTGTCACAAGCTTGGAGTAGATTACATTAGCGGTGCCCATCTTAAAGGCTCTCCTTTGGAGATCCGCCTCCATCGCAAAGATCAACACATTTTTCATTGCGGCGGACTCCTTGTGGTAAGCCTCATATGCTTCCCTAGTGGCGGCGGTCGACCTAGTTTTAGGTTCGGGTGGAGAGGCCTCGGTAAGGTAACGAAGCTTGTTGTCACCTTGGGCGGCTAATTTGAGTTGGGCTTCCCAATCGGAGAAATTTGACCCATTCTTTTCAAGTTTACAACGATCCATGAAGGATCGGAGCCATGAAGTATTAGTGAGAGGCGTGGCGTTGGTGTTTGGATTGGCCATTTGTTATGAGAAATAAAAGCGGTCTACAAAACAAAATAGAGGGAATAAAACATATGTCGTTTTTCAAAATAATACTCGTAAAAATAATTTAAACAAGTTTTATTGCATTTATCTAGTGACCTCTACCCAACTTAGATAAATGATTCCAAGACCCAAATTCATATCAACTTAGGCACGGGATAGCCGATGAAACCCTTATTAATATAACTCGGTGGATTAACTTTTAATCGATTCTACTTTTAGAACTCTTGGTCGATAAAATTACTCTAATGTTTATCTATAACCCGGAACACATGCGACTACGGTCACGAATACTTCCGTTGAGGTCAATCCAAATTTCGAATAAATGTGTCCATGATCCAAATTCACATTAACTTGGGCACGGGATGGCCGATGAAACCCTCATCAACACGAATTCGGTGGATAGACATTTATCACCCACTTCCCCTACGTAACAAGGTTTGTACCCCGGGATGGCCGAGTGCACTCCCTCGCGAAATAGGTTTTCATGGTTTCTACTTTTGGCAAGGCTATGTCTCAATTGTTTATTTTTAGCGAGAGGTCATGTCAATTTATTATCTGTCACGTTTTAAGTGAACTAAAGCGGTGAACTACGATAATTCTAATTGACACGGTCGATAAACTCGATAAAATGATGATGCATGTTTTAGTTATGGCGATTTAGCGATGCATGCGACATATAAATGAAATGCAAAACATAAAAAAAAAATCCTAGTATGGCCTTCCTAAAATAGAAAATCTAATAACTATTACATATTCGGAAAACAACTCCATTGGTCCCTTGAACTTCGGTTTTGGCACGCATCTCGAGGTAACACCGTCTTTATGTATCGCCTTCTTGCGTGACACCGTCTTCAAGGAACTCCGGAATAAATAAATTACATAACAAATTACATAATTTCCTATTATACATTTGTAATTAAAATAAAATAAATCTATTAAATTACAAAACGGTGATACGAGATCACAATAAATTACAACCGAATCGATATTCCCATACATTTCGGGTAATACCAATTAAAAAACTAAGGCCATACTAAGTTAAATTACATAATTCAAAATTACATAAAATAAAATTATGACAATCATAAATAAAATGCAGCATTATAATATGTATGAACATGCCCAATTTTATGCTAAATCGCCTTTAAGGAGCCAATATCGTATATTAAATGGTATTTACGAATTTGCGTGATTCAACCTTTTTAAAATCACAATAAATTACATAAATTCATATTTATGCACAAGTTAATTACCCTAACCTCTTAGGACTCAAAATTAGTCTCCACTAACTATTTGACTATAATTAACTCATATTTCTTAAAGTTGTTCATTAATGGACCCAAAATTACAATAAAATGCTATAAACTTCAAATAAATCACAAAAATTTCAAATAAATTCAAAATTTGAAATTTAAACTCTTAAACATTCTAGAAAAATACCATGACACTCATAATTTTCAAAAACTTAGGTTAAAAATTTCGAATTTTATCGGGAAAAACAATGTTGCGGTTTATCGGATTTATCAATTATAATCATAAAAACATGAGAAAAATTATATCCATCAACTTTTCAATTTTAGATCTGAAAAAGATAATAAAATGCAACATGTGACGTTTTCCTTAGTCATGGAGTATGTTTTAGCAATTATTCACTAATCAAGTCACTATTTATGCTATTTTTCATCAAAATTCATAAATAATGCATAAAGACTTCAATATAGCCTATTATTTTACACACATCTTGTAACATTGCATGTGACAACATACTAATTTCTATGACCAGATTCGAAATTTATCTCATATTAACCTATTTTTCATCTAAATCCGATTTTTATCATGAAAAAAAAAACCATATTTCGAGCATAAAAACTCCAAAAATTCTGAAATTCACAGGTTATCTAAAAATAATATATGTGAAAACATATCCAAAAACCACTGGAAAATTCGAAGTTTAGCTAATTTTAGTCCGAAAATGACATTTTAATCATAAAATCACATTTTTAATGCCATTATTATATCAGATGAACAATAAGGAATAAAACATATGTCGTTTTTCAAAATAATACTCGTAAAAATAATTTAAACAAGTTTTATTGCATTTATCTAGTGACCTCTACCCAACTTAGATAAATGATTCCAAGACCCAAATTCATATCAACTTAGGCACGGGATAGCCAGGTGAAACCCTTATTAATATAACTCGGTGGATTAACTTTTAATCGATTCTACTTTTAGAACTCTTGGTCGATAAAATTACTCTAATGTTTATCTATAACCCGGAACACATGCGACTACGGTCACGAATACTTCCGTTGAGGTCAATCCAAATTTCGAATAAATGTGTCCATGATCCAAATTCACATTAACTTGGGCACGGGATGGCCGATGAAACCCTCATCAACACGAATTCGGTGGATAGACATTTATCACCCACTTCCCCTACGTAACAAGGTTTGTACCCCGGGATGGCCGAGTGCACTCCCTCGCGAAATAGGTTTTCATGGTTTCTACTTTTGGCAAGGCTATGTCTCAATTGTTTATTTTTAGCGAGAGGTCATGTCAATTTATTATCTGTCACGTTTTATGTGAACTAAAGCGGTGAACTACGATAATTCTAATTGACACGGTCGATAAACTCGATAAAATGATGATGCATGTTTTAGTTATGGCGATTTAGCGATGCATGCGACATATAAATGAAATGCAAAACATAAAAAAAAAAAATCCTAGTATGGCCTTCCTAAAATAGAAAATCTAATAACTATTACATATTCGGAAAACAACTCCATTGGTCCCTTGAACTTCGGTTTTGGCACGCATCTCGAGGTAACACCGTCTTTATGTATCGCCTTCTTGTGTGACACCGTCTTCAAGGAACTCCGGAATAAATAAATTACATAACCAATTACATAATTTCCTATTATACATTTGTAATTAAAATAAAATAAATCTATTAAATTACAAAACGGTGATACAAGATCACAATAAATTACAACCGAATCGATATTCCCATACATTTCGGGTAATACCAATTAAAAAACTAAGGCCATACTAAGTTAAATTACATAATTCAAAATTACATAAAATAAAATTATGACAATCATAAATAAAATGCAGCATTATAATATGTATGAACATGCCCAATTTTATGCTAAATCGCCTTAAAGGAGCCAATATCGTATATTAAACGGTATTTACGAATTTGCGTGATTCAACCTTTTTAAAATCACAATAAATTACATAAATTCATATTTATGCACAAGTTAATTACCCTAACCTCTTAGGACTCAAAATTAGTCTCCACTAACTATTTGACTATAATTAACTCATATTTCTTAAAGTTGTTCATTAATGGACCCAAAATTACAATAAAATGCTATAAACTTCAAATAAATCACAAAAATTTCAAATAAATTCAAAATTTGAAATTTAAAGTCTTAAAAATTCTAGAAAAATACCATGACACTCATAATTTTCAAAAACTTAGGTTAAAAATTTTGAATTTTATCGGGAAAAACAATGTTGCGGTTTATCGGATTTATCAATTATAATCATAAAAACATGAGAAAAATTATATCCATCAACTTTTCAATTTTAGATCTGAAAAAGATAATAAAATGCAACATGTCACGTTTTTCCTTAGTCATGGAGTATGTTTTAGCAATTATTCACTAATCAAGTCACTATTTATGCTATTTTTCATCAAAATTCATAAATAATGCATAAAGACTTCAATATAGCCTATTATTTTACACACATCTTGTAACATTGCATGTGACAACATACTAATTTCTATGACCAGATTCGAAATTTATCTCATATTAACCTATTTTTCATCTAAATCCGATTTTTATCATGAAAAAAAAAACCATATTTCGAGCATAAAAACTCCAAAAATTCTGAAATTTACAGGTTATCTAAAAATAATATATGTGAAAACATATCCAAAAACCACTGGAAAATTCGAAGTTTAGCTAATTTTAGTCCGAAAATGACATTTTAATCATAAAATCACATTTTTAATGCCATTATTATATCAGATGAACAATAAGGAATAAAACATATGTCGTTTTTCAAAATAATACTCGTAAAAATAATTTAAACAAGTTTTATTGCATTTATCTAGTGACCTCTACCCAACTTAGATAAATGATTCCAAGACCCAAATTCATATCAACTTAGGCACGGGATAGCCGATGAAACCCTTATTAATATAACTCGGTGGATTAACTTTTAATCGATTCTACTTTTAGAACTCTTGGTCGATAAAATTACTCTAATGTTTATCTATAACCCTAACACATGCGACTACGGTCACGAATACTTCCGTTGAGGTCAATCCAAATTTCGAATAAATGTGTCCATGATCCAAATTCACATTAACTTGGGCACGGGATGGCCGATGAAACCCTCATCAACACGAATTCGGTGGATAGACATTTATCACCCACTTCCCCTACGTAACAAGGTTTGTACCCCGGGATGGCCGAGTGCACTCCCTCGCGAAATAGGTTTTCATGGTTTCTACTTTTGGCAAGGCTATGTCTCAATTGTTTATTTTTAGCGAAAGGTCATGTCAATTTATTATCTGTCACGTTTTAAGTGAACTAAAGCGGTGAACTACGATAATTCTAATTGACACGGTCGATAAACTCGATAAAATGATGATGCATGTTTTAGTTATGGCGATTTAGCGATGCATGCGACATATAAATGAAATGCAAAACATAAAAAAAAAAATCCTAGTATGGCCTTCCTAAAATAGAAAATCTAATAACTATTACATATTCGGAAAACAACTCCATTGGTCCCTTGAACTTCGGTTTTGGCACGCATCTCGAGGTAACACCGTCTTTATGTATCGCCTTCTTGTGTGACACCGTCTTCAAGGAACTCCGGAATAAATAAATTACATAACAAATTACATAATTTCCTATTATACATTTGTAATTAAAATAAAATAAATCTATTAAATTACAAAACGGTGATACGAGATCACAATAAATTACAACCGAATCGATATTCCCATACATTTCGGGTAATACCAATTAAAAAACTAAGGCCATACTAAGTTAAATTACATAATTCAAAATTACATAAAATAAAATTATGACAATCATAAATAAAATGCAGCATTATAATATGTATGAACATGCCCAATTTTATGCTAAATCGCCTTAAAGGAGCCAATATCGTATATTAAACGGTATTTACGAATTTGCGTGATTCAACCTTTTAAAATCACAATAAATTACATAAATTCATATTTATGCACAAGTTAATTAACCTAACCTCTTAGGACTCAAAATTAGTCTCCACTAACTATTTGACTATAATTAACTCATATTTCTTAAAGTTGTTCATTAATGGACCCAAAATTACAATAAAATGCTATAAACTTCAAATAAATCACAAAAATTTCAAATAAATTCAAAATTTGAAATTTAAAGTCTTAAAAATTCTAGAAAAATACCATGACACTCATAATTTTCAAAAACTTAGGTTAAAAATTTTGAATTTTATCGGGAAAAACAATGTTGCGGTTTATCGGATTTATCAATTATAATCATAAAAACATGAGAAAAATTATATCCATCAACTTTTCAATTTTAGATCTGAAAAAGATAATAAAATGCAACATGTCACGTTTTTCCTTAGTCATGGAGTATGTTTTAGCAATTATTCACTAATCAAGTCACTATTTATGCTATTTTTCATCAAAATTCATAAATAATGCATAAAGACTTCAATATAGCCTATTATTTTACACACATCTTGTAACATTGCATGTGACAACATACTAATTTCTATGACCAGATTCGAAATTTATCTCATATTAACCTATTTTTCATCTAAATCCGATTTTTATCATGAAAAAAAAAACCATATTTCGAGCATAAAAACTCCAAAAATTCTGAAATTTACAGGTTATCTAAAAATAATATATGTGAAAACATATCCAAAAACCACTGGAAAATTCGAAGTTTAGCTAATTTTAGTCCGAAAATGACATTTTAATCATAAAATCACATTTTTAATGCCATTATTATATCAGATGAACAATAAGGAATAAAACATATGTCGTTTTTCAAAATAATACTCGTAAAAATAATTTAAACAAGTTTTATTGCATTTATCTAGTGACCTCTACCCAACTTAGATAAATGATTCCAAGACCCAAATTCATATCAACTTAGGCACGGGATAGCCGATGAAACCCTTATTAATATAACTCGGTGGATTAACTTTTAATCGATTCTACTTTTAGAACTCTTGGTCGATAAAATTACTCTAATGTTTATCTATAACCCGGAACACATGCGACTACGGTCACGAATACTTCCGTTGAGGTCAATCCAAATTTCGAATAAATGTGTCCATGATCCAAATTCACAGTAACTTGGGCACGGGATGGTCGATGAAACCCTCATCAACACGAATTCGGTGGATAGACATTTATCACCCACTTCCCCTACGTAACAAGGTTTGTACCCCGGGATGGCCGAGTGCACTCCCTCGCGAAATAGGTTTTCATGGTTTCTACTTTTGGCAAGGCTATGTCTCAATTGTTTATTTTTAGCGAGAGGTCATGTCAATTTATTATCTGTCACGTTTTAAGTGAACTAAAGCGGTGAACTACGATAATTCTAATTGACACGGTCGATAAACTCGATAAAATGATGATGCATGTTTTAGTTATGGCGATTTAGCGATGCATGCGACATATAAATGAAATGCAAAACATAAAAAAAAAATCCTAGTATGGCCTTCCTAAAATAGAAAATCTAATAACTATTACATATTCGGAAAACAACTCCATTGGTCCCTTGAACTTCGGTTTTGGCACGCATCTCGAGGTAACACCGTCTTTATGTATCGCCTTCTTGTGTGACACCGTCTTCAAGGAACTCCGGAATAAATAAATTACATAACAAATTACATAATTTCCTATTATACATTTGTAATTAAAATAAAATAAATCTATTAAATTACAAAACGGTGATACGAGATCACAATAAATTACAACCGAATCGATATTCCCATACATTTCGGGTAATACCAATTAAAAAACTAAGGCCATACTAAGTTAAATTACATAATTCAAAATTACATAAAATAAAATTATGACAATCATAAATAAAATGCAGCATTATAATATGTATGAACATGCCCAATTTTATGCTAAATCGCCTTTAAGGAGCCAATATCGTATATTAAACGGTATTTACGAATTTGCGTGATTCAACCTTTTTAAAATCACAATAAATTACATAAATTCATATTTATGCACAAGTTAATTACCCTAACCTCTTAGGACTCAAAATTAGTCTCCACTAACTATTTGACTATAATTAACTCATATTTCTTAAAGTTGTTCATTAATGGACCCAAAATTACAATAAAATGCTATAAACTTCAAATAAATCACAAAAATTTCAAATAAATTTAAAATTTGAAATTTAAACTCTTAAACATTCTAGAAAAATACCATGACACTCATAATTTTCAAAAACTTAGGTTAAAAATTTCGAATTTTATCGGGAAAAACAATGTTGCGGTTTATCGGATTTATCAATTATAATCATAAAAACATGAGAAAAATTATATCCATCAACTTTTCAATTTTAGATCTGAAAAAGATAATAAAATGCAACATGTGACGTTTTTCCTTAGTCATGGAGTATGTTTTAGCAATTATTCACTAATCAAGTCACTATTTATGCTATTTTTCATCAAAATTCATAAATAATGCATAAAGACTTCAATATAGCCTATTATTTTACACACATCTTGTAACATTGCATGTGACAACATACTAATTTCTATGACCAGATTCGAAATTTATCTCATATTAACCTATTTTTCATCTAAATCCGATTTTTATCATGAAAAAAAAAAACCATATTTCGAGCATAAAAACTCCAAAATTCTGAAATTTACAGTTATCTAAAAATAATATATGTGACAACATATCCAAAAATCACTGGAAAATTCGAAGTTTAGCTAATTTTAGTCCTAAAATGACATTTTAATCATAAAATCACATTTTTAATGCCATTATTATATCAGATGAACAATAAGGAATAAAACATATGTCGTTTTTCAAAATAATACTCGTAAAAATAATTTAAACAAGTTTTATTGCATTTATCTAGTGACCTCTACCCAACTTAGATAAATGATTCCAAGACCCAAATTCATATCAACTTAGGCACGGGATAGCCGATGAAACCCTTATTAATATAACTCGGTGGATTAACTTTTAATCGATTCTACTTTTAGAACTCTTGGTCGATAAAATTACTCTAATGTTTATCTATAACCCGGAACACATGCGACTACGGTCACGAATACTTCCGTTGAGGTCAATCCAAATTTCGAATAAATGTGTCCATGATCCAAATTCACAGTAACTTGGGCACGGGATGGTCGATGAAACCCTCATCAACACGAATTCGGTGGATAGACATTTATCACCCACTTCCCCTACGTAACAAGGTTTGTATCCCGGGATGGCCGAGTGCACTCCCTCGCGAAATAGGTTTTCATGGTTTCTACTTTTGGCAAGGCTATGTCTCAATTGTTTATTTTTAGCGAAAGGTCATGTCAATTTATTATCTGTCACGTTTTAAGTGAACTAAAGCGGTGAACTACGATAATTCTAATTGACACGGTCGATAAACTCGATAAAATGATGATGCATGTTTTAGTTATGGCGATTTAGCGATGCATGCGACATATAAATGAAATGCAAAACATAAAAAAAAAAATCCTAGTATGGCCTTCCTAAAATAGAAAATCTAATAACTATTACATATTCGGAAAACAACTCCATTGGTCCCTTGAACTTCGGTTTTGGCACGCATCTCGAGGTAACACCGTCTTTATGTATCACCTTCTTATGTGACACCGTCTTCAAGGAACTCCGGAATAAATAAATTACATAACAAATTACATAATTTCTTATTATACATTTGTAATTAAAATAAAATAAATCTATTAAATTACAAAACGGTGATACGAGATCACAATAAATTACAACCGAATCGATATTCCCATACATTTCGGGTAATACCAATTAAAAAACTAAGGCCATACTAAGTTAAATTACATAATTCAAAATTACATAAAATAAAATTATGACAATCATAAATAAAATGCAGCATTATAATATGTATGAACATGCCCAATTTTATGCTAAATCGCCTTTAAGGAGCCAATATCGTATATTAAACGGTATTTACGAATTTGCGTGATTCAACCTTTTTAAAATCACAATAAATTACATAAATTCATATTTATGCACAAGTTAATTACCCTAACCTCTTAGGACTCAAAATTAGTCTCCACTAACTATTTGACTATAATTAACTCATATTTCTTAAAGTTGTTCATTAATGGACCCAAAATTACAATAAAATGCTATAAACTTCAAATAAATCACAAAAATTTCAAATAAATTCAAAATTTGAAATTTAAACTCTTAAACATTCTAGAAAAATACCATGACACTCATAATTTTCAAAAACTTAGGTTAAAAATTTTGAATTTTATCGGGAAAAACAATGTTGCGGTTTATCGGATTTATCAATTATAATCATAAAAACATGAGAAAAATTATATCCATCAACTTTTCAATTTTAGATCTGAAAAAGATAATAAAATGCAACATGTGACGTTTTTCCTTAGTCATGGAGTATGTTTTAGCAATTATTCACTAATCAAGTCACTATTTATGCTATTTTTCATCAAAATTCATAAATAATGCATAAAGACTTCAATATAGCCTATTATTTTACACACATCTTGTAACATTGCATGTGACAACATACTAATTTCTATGACCAGATTCGAAATTTATCTCATATTAACCTATTTTTCATCTAAATCCGATTTTTATCATGAAAAAAAAAAACCATATTTCGAGCATAAAAACTCCAAAAATTCTGAAATTTACAGGTTATCTAAAAATAATATATGTGAAAACATATCCAAAAACCACTGGAAAATTCGAAGTTTAGCTAATTTTAGTCCGAAAATGACATTTTAATCATAAAATCACATTTTTAATGCCATTATTATATCAGATGAACAATAAGGAATAAAACATATGTCGTTTTTCAAAATAATACTCGTAAAAATAATTTAAACAAGTTTTATTGCATTTATCTAGTGACCTCTACCCAACTTAGATAAATGATTCCAAGACCCAAATTCATATCAACTTAGGCACGGGATAGCCGATGAAACCCTTATTAATATAACTCGGTGGATTAACTTTTAATCGATTCTACTTTTAGAACTCTTGGTCGATAAAATTACTCTAATGTTTATCTATAACCCGGAACACATGCGACTACGGTCACGAATACTTAGTTGAGGTCAATCAAATTTCGAATAAATGTGTCCATGATCCAAATTCACATTAACTTGGGCACGGGATGGCCGATGAAACCCTCATCAACACGAATTCGGTGGATAGACATTTATCACCCACTTCCCCTACGTAACAAGGTTTGTACCCCGGGATGGCCGAGTGCACTCCCTCGCGAAATAGGTTTTCATGGTTTCTACTTTTGGCAAGGCTATGTCTCAATTGTTTATTTTTAGCGAGAGGTCATGTCAATTTATTATCTGTCACGTTTTAAGTGAACTAAAGCGGTGAACTACGATAATTCTAATTGACACGGTCGATAAACTCGATAAAATGATGATGCATGTTTTAGTTATGGCGATTTAGCGATGCATGCGACATATAAATGAAATGCAAAACATAAAAAAAAAAATCCTAGTATGGCCTTCCTAAAATAGAAAATCTAATAACTATTACAAATTCGGAAAACAACTCCATTGGTCCCTTGAACTTCGGTTTTGGCACGCATCTCGAGGTAACACCGTCTTTATGTATCACCTTCTTATGTGACACCGTCTTCAAGGAACTCCGGAATAAATAAATTACATAACAAATTACATAATTTCTTATTATACATTTGTAATTAAAATAAAATAAATCTATTAAATTACAAAACGGTGATACGAGATCACAATAAATTACAACCGAATCGATATTCCCATACATTTCGGGTAATACCAATTAAAAAACTAAGGCCATACTAAGTTAAATTACATAATTCAAAATTACATAAAATAAAATTATGACAATCATAAATAAAATGCAGCATTATAATATGTATGAACATGCCCAATTTTATGCTAAATCGCCTTTAAGGAGCCAATATCGTATATTAAACGGTATTTACGAATTTGCGTGATTCAACCTTTTTAAAATCACAATAAATTACATAAATTCATATTTATGCACAAGTTAATTACCCTAACCTCTTAGGACTCAAAATTAGTCTCCACTAACTATTTGACTATAATTAACTCATATTTCTTAAAGTTGTTCATTAATGGACCCAAAATTACAATAAAATGCTATAAACTTCAAATAAATCACAAAAATTTCAAATAAATTCAAAATTTGAAATTTAAACTCTTAAACATTCTAGAAAAATACCATGACACTCATAATTTTCAAAAACTTAGGTTAAAAATTTCGAATTTTATCGGGAAAAACAATGTTGCGGTTTATCGGATTTATCAATTATAATCATAAAAACATGAGAAAAATTATATCCATCAACTTTTCAATTTTAGATCTGAAAAAGATAATAAAATGCAACATGTGACGTTTTTCCTTAGTCATGGAGTATGTTTTAGCAATTATTCACTAATCAAGTCACTATTTATGCTATTTTTCATCAAAATTCATAAATAATGCATAAAGACTTCAATATAGCCTATTATTTTACACACATCTTGTAACATTGCATGTGACAACATACTAATTTCTATGACCAGATTCGAAATTTATCTCATATTAACCTATTTTTCATCTAAATCCGATTTTTATCATGAAAAAAAAAACCATATTTCGAGCATAAAAACTCCAAAAATTCTGAAATTTACAGGTTATCTAAAAATAATATATGTGAAAACATATCCAAAAACCACTGGAAAATTCGAAGTTTAGCTAATTTTAGTCCGAAAATGACATTTTAATCATAAAATCACATTTTTAATGCCATTATTATATCAGATGAACAATAAAAATTCATAAATTAAACAAAATATCCTAAATACATTTTAGGACCAGAAACATTAACATGCATAATTTATTTCGTGATATATCATAATAATACAAATTTACAAGTTTTATATGTTAATCGTATAACTCGGAAAAACTATAACCGATTTGCATGCAAACAACCAAGGCTCTTGATACCGATTGTTAGAAATCTTTATCTCTATACTTAACATATTCAAATATGTGATGATATAATTTAGTCATAAAATTAACAGATGATCTTATGCATGCAAACAATAAAATAATTAAAGAAGAAATCATCATCTCACATTGAAGATTTCGGTTTATATGGGCACAAGTGAGTTCTCCTACTCACTTGTTCTTGAGCTTCCTTAAGTGGATGAACTAGGATTCAAGTAGAGAATCCCTCCCAAGGTGTTATACCCAAAGTAACAACTTAATAAAATTAATATTATTATTACTAGAACAATATTAATTTTGTGTAAAAATTGACCCAAAATATTATTTGATCTCTCAATAATTTCGGTTAAGAGAGAGGGAGGAGGAGGAAGATTTTATCTCACTAAAACTCTTATTATTAGATGATGAATAATGAATAATTGATACACACACTATTGGTAGTGTATATGGTAAAATAAGGAGAAAAACCCATGGTTTTCTCCTCTTGAAAAACCGGGTGGAAGGGGAAGGAAGGGGCCAATGCATGCACAAGGTGGTCTTCACAAGATTAAGTAGGGTTGCATGGCTAGTATTAGGAAGAAATGATTATGTTTACCACTAACATAATCAACATAATATATTCCTAATCATCCCCATTATTTCGGTTTTTATGGATAAAATGGACTCCATTTTATCTTTGTCAATTTGTCATATGTCACATGTCACATGTCACATAAAATTGTTACGTATTTTTAACATATTAAAAATCAACGTATTAATAAAAATACGTCATATACAAAAATCGACTTAGTAATTCATAATTACTTGTACCAAAATATTTTACCAATTATAAATCACAACATCTTGTATTTATAATAATTTATTCATTCAAATGCAATTGTTTCCTTAAACAATAATTTCATCTAAGTAATTAAAACAATTCGATTACTTAGACCGTATCTTATTTAATCAAATTACAATGAGACACGTAAATATTACTTCCAAAATCATCCGTCAATTTTAAGTAATTTAATTAACCTGTATCATCATACGATCAATTAAATGATCAATTAAGAGTGTTACACTTTAGGTATGACCTAAGGGGATCAATCGATCACCACCGTCGCCTGACGAGTAAATGTCAAACTCTAGTCAGCCAATCATTACCGATATGTGTGGACCAGTTGACAGTAAAATATTACATCCCAATTGTATTCTTTAAAATGAGACTTAAACATGTGATCATCATGATCAACAGTTGTGATCGCATTATTGTCGGAGGACACATATTCCAACAAGAGAGTGAATACGGGCTCATATATATGAAGCTTCCTGCAAACGGGAGATTTCCCGAAACCTCCCACTTGCCCGAACTAGCTCCACCTCGCCATCCGGCCCGATCCTACCTTATTCCCGAGAGTCTTACTCACACTCTTCATAGTGAAGCGGTACGCGGGGAAACAACTCCGCGACTCCTTTGCGATCCTCCTAGGACTTTTCCACATGCCCCATCATCCTACTTTATGCCCATGACCTCGCCGCCCTTTGATCTCCCTAGATACTCCACTTTTGCCCTGTCCTTTTCTTTTATGCATGAACCCTCACCGTACCACGAACAACCTAAGCACTCCATGCATATGCCATCTTTCACCGGAGGATACAACCAACCTTCATCGACTTATAACCACCAATATCCCATGCCGGACCTAATTGAAAAGTTGAACAACTCCTTGGTTCTGAGAGACGTGCACGAATTCACCTATAACCAGGGAATCAGACCGAAGGAACGTCCTAGCTTTTGGTCAGGGGATGGGGACACTTCCGGGGTATTCAAAGCCTATGGTATTCAACCCTCGGATTGGGGTCATAGAGTTCCTCACAGCGACAGACACTTGCTGGGTCCATGGGCGGGACCGCACTTTACCACCGGGAGTTTCTTCAATGGTACGCACCAAGGTGGAGGCTATCAAGAGAACGTGGGTGGTGACTACCAAGGTAATGTGAACAGTACTTACAACGAAGAGGTATGAGGTGTCTCTTATAAAGGCGGGGGTAATGTTTTCTACGGAAGCGGGAGTGGAGGAGGAGGAGCATCTAGTCGGGCATCTGGACTTATGGAGTATAATGGCCGCTACGTCAACGCCATAGTGGAGGATGCATCGATGAACACCAGGAGTGAGGAGCTCAGAACGCGGAGGGAGGAGTCACTGGTAATCAACCAAGGAGCCCTGTTTCGGTGGGTGAAGAGGCTTGGTAAGAGGAGGAAGTCATCTTCTTAGTTTTATCTACTCATGTGGAAACTGTATGACCTTCTGTTGATTGAGTCTCGGACAATTTGTTTTTCTCGCGTTGTAAAATCGGCCATAAGGCCAAAAACCTAGTAGATGTTGTGCGGTGGGATGATGCTATTACCATTGCTGAGACTCTTTTGCAAGTATGATTGACCATTGGTAAGTTTAGAGACCATGAATGACCGGATTTTAGGACTATCAGGTAACACTCGACCGAGCCCCGTTTTCACTCGACCGAGTAGCGGTTCACTCGACCGACTGTCCCCTATAATTCGATCGAGTGATCCGAAATCAGACCCTAGGGACTTTCTGTAAGAGCCTACATGTAGATACCTCATTTCTACAACTCCCGCTAATCACCCAGTGATGATTGGTCCGCATGTTTGATACGCGGGCGATTTATGATGATCTGTAAGTTCATCATCAAGTGATAGCTCAAACACCCAAGTCAACCCCCTTGTTCGTCATCTACGCACCGATATGGCCGTTTTGATAGTAATTAGAGTTCATTTGGAGTCCGGGTCAAAAACCGCTTCATTTTCTAAAAACTTTGTTTAAATGCTTGGGTCGAATATTTTGGAATGTTCTAGAATTCTCTGGATAATTATTCTTAATTAAATTTAATATTTTAAGGAAACATCTTCCGCAATATTGTGTTTTACGGAATAAGGAAGTGTATATCTACCGAAATTCCATAAAAAAACGCGGAAATCTTTCTTGCTGAGGAGCAAACCTCTGGGGAAAGGACGCAGCAGGTGCTGCGCCTCTTCCAAGGATCGCAATAGCTAATGTGCCTTTTCTCCCGCTCTCTTTTCATGCTTTTCAGAATATTTCCGTGATTTGTTTCCAAATCCGTGTCATTCCTGAACTCCTCCATATGTTTAGTATTGATACCGTCGTTTAGTACCAAAAATAAATACCTAAAACAACTAACAGAAGCTGGTGGAAGTAGGGTCGATCTCCACAGGAGATGGAAAAATGTACGCTATACTAAGTCCGTCTGAGTAACTATTTCTTGGGGGTTTTAAAAGTGTGTTCTAATCTACGGAGATTAAAAGAGAAATAAAGTAAAGAGAAATAAAGTAAAGAGAAATACAATAGAGCAAAACAGCTAGGACAATCGGTTCGCCATGATTCTCAAGGAGTCAAATCTAGGGTCATAGGTCAATGCAAATTCGGTCTGCAGGGTAGTGAAAAGGTCTTTCCGGTCCGCTATTCGCCCTAAAACAATACTAACTTAGCTTCCGCCCTCATTAGAATGCTCTAATGTTCACTGCAGGTCTTACCCCTTCCAATCTTCCGATCTAGGTCAAGGTGTACCAAAATTAATCATCTATTTGCGTCGACTCAAGCAGACAAGAACAGTTAAATGCAGTGATTAACAACAGAGATGTAATTCGCACTAAACCCTAATCACCTATTCATAACTTCCTGAAAATCATGGCTCCCCTATGTCCTAGCAAAGGAGTTTAGCTATGCATAATTATTGAATAAACAACAACAATACATAAACTGTAAGAATTAAATGTGACACCCCGCGATAAAGCGGAAAACATAACTTATAAATTTAAGCGGAAATTAGGAAATTTTTAAAACTTTTAAAAATTTAAGCGCGGGTTCATTAAAATCTAAAACCTAAATAAAGAATTCGGAAATAAAGTTTAAACTGTACAAACGTGATAGTCAAGGTGAGGGAAAATATATCCCTCGAATGACAATACAATAAAATGTGAGTCTAAACAATCCTAATAAACCGATTATAAGGCCAAAGTGCCCGCTAGCTCACACATGTCTTCACCCCATGAATGCACCAACTAATACCTGTCATTCATGTAAACATGAACGCCACAGTCAGTGAGGAGTAACTCAAGGTTCTCCCAGCCACAAAATGTCAAAATGAACATAACAAGGAACTAAAACAAGTAAGTCATATAAGATACATACAAAAGATAAGAATATCAAGTTTATATGTAAACATGGCAAATAATTGAGATGGAACAAGATAGACCATCATTAGCATAATAAAGATTCAACTGTTTACGTGAGACCATTTAATGATATGAAAGACAAGAATACGGTCATTTATGCAAGGACGCATTTCAAGGAATTACAACATAGATATGAGATTAGAATCCGAATCTTGTGAAGTAGTTAAGTAAGGGATCAACCAATGCAAATTACAAGAATAGAAACCGTAACCATTATTTGGAAAACCACTTAGCAAACATTGCACGGGACGTGGCTACTAATGTCACATTCATACTTATAGCTTGCATCTCACCATAAGAACAAATGGAAAAATCAATCCCGACGATCATATCGCAACTAGAGGGCTAATAGCTCACCCCTAATATGTGATAGGACCAAGACAGACAACACAAAGCATAACTCTTGCCTTGAAAGACAAATACAATATCTATAACCAAGCAAGACCTTTACTACTCATATATAAATATATAATTCCCCTAGTAGGACGACAATGGTACTCCCAAGACTCAGTCCTAGTCTACATCTGGCCAGACTCTCGGGACAGAACGGTTCCCGATTCGACATGCGGTAGAACTGTCCGCATCCAAGACTCGAAGACATATCAGAAATCGAGAACCCACAATCGGTAGGACAGTCCGAAAGAGGCAGAAGATATGAGCTAAACCCACAATCAGCAGGATAGTCCGAAAAAGGCGTAAAGATAAGTCAAGCAATACGGTATAGCATAAAGGCATTATCATGCGAATACGACTCAACCAACCGATATGAATCAACTTAGAAAGAGACTAATAATGTAATGATCCGTTTATAATCCAAATAGGACATTTCAGGCCAAATTATATTCATAAACATCAATAGGTAACCAATTTCTTCAATATTTGTCACTTGAATAAAAATGTAAACAAACGGAAATGAACCATTTATAATAAGCAAAACAAGCATTCAATTATAAATGACTCAAACGTAAGATAAACCATTTACTACTCACAAGGCATGAATAATTAAATTTGTCTCATGTTAAAATGAAAACATGTCATTTCATATACAAATGATATAATAATGAATGTTTTCCACCATTATAAACCATGTGAGAAGAATATAAAAAAAAGAACGATATTTAACGAATTACGATATATAAAACACGAGACGGAATTTAAACATTTCGGATGACCAAATTGCGCAAAACAAAATATGACGCGACTCAAAGGACTGTTTGGGCAGCCCTACTCTTAGTCAGCTAACTTAAGCAACCATGATCAGAAATTCTAAAATCCCTAGTTTGAAAAGGAAGTATCCCAGACTTGTGTACAATAGATTATGCAGAACTCGTCTCTCCCGTAAAACTAACTAGCAGCACTAGCTAGAACAAACAACCCATACCAAGGTTATAAAGTGGAAAAACCATGAGAAAGCCAGCATCTACCATCGATTCATTAGTTAAAAAAATGCCATGTTGTAGCCTACTATTTAGGCAAGTAACATGAATATAACCCTGCTAGATCCCATTCGATACTAATCATCATATAATCATAAGCTCGTATTATTTATTTGCAAAACGTAAACTATTAATGTTTCACAAGGACGTGGCATTCGTCTGAAACGTTGAGGTATAAAACTATAAATATGCGGGTGTGCTGGGTTGGGGCACTCACTGACCCTCTCAAAGAACCATTGTGCAGAATAACAAAGATCTTAAAAATTAAAGGAACCTTCCATGTACCTCTGTCCAGTTATTAACTTCTACATTCTAAAACAATTGTTCTTTCACTCTTGAATATCATGACTGATCATTTAGACAGTTCCGTTACCCACTTACCACAGTAGAAACTGCGGAAAATTCACATAATTGTTAGGAGGGAGGAGCCACCGATACACATATTCCAGATGAAAGTTGAATGTACTCTTTATTAAGCTATATTGGTTTTAGAGCTGTGAATAACACTGAATTGCAAGACAGGAAAGATCCATCTGTAAATGTAGGCCAAATAAATGAAATAGGATTCACAAAAGACTCATACTAGCGACTAAATTGACACCAAAATCGCACTAAAAAACGTCATATACAGCCTCTTCACTCACGGTTTTCCACAGTCCACTTGAGCTATATTTCGACACTAATAAGACAAGGTTTAAGACGGAATTTAACACGATAAATTCAAGCATACAAGTGAGAAATGCATAAAGAACCAATCTTTAGCACATAAGAACATGAAAAACGATATATACGACGGAATTTTGACATTTTTGTCGCGTAACCTATCACCGTTACCTTTTTGCCCTTCAAATCTCCAAGGAAAACGTCTAAAAAGTACGAGCCTCCCTCCGGGTCTTCAGTTTCTTCAACTAGTAGAAGGAAAACGAAATAAAGGAGCTAAAAATCGGAGCTTTCATGAGGCGGGTCAAACTGAAATCACCACAAAAACAAGACTTTCTTACCTAGAAAGATGAAGGAGGAAATAAGGGGGAGGATGGAGCAATAATTATGAAATTTGGTTGAGAAATGGCGGCGGGATCTCGGTTTTAAGGTCGGGATAAAAATGGTGATTTAGTTCCATTGTTGTCGTTGCTTTGCTGCGTGAAAACAAAGAAAGGGAAGTGAGGAGGGGGGTGGGGACGGTAAGCACGACAATAATAATATTTTAATAATAATAATAATAATAGCCCCCAAACTTATGAAGAAATTGGCAGACATTTATTTCGCGACGGTTGCTACTGCCTAGAGTCTATTTTCTCTTTGACGCCACGCCAGCTTGCTTTATGGCAATCTCAGCAGGGTTCTCACTCCTTTGATTGGTTACGTGCGGTTTCTATCTCGGGATTGGGCCAGACTAGGAACGGGAGGATTTACCGTAGTGTGCTTGGGTATCGTCTGGGTGTTCCGTTACTCACGATATCTAGGCCCTGTCCTGCTTGCTCTCGGGTTTTTTTTTGAAGATGTTTTTGGGCACCACGCTGTTTCTTGTCTTTTGCATCGTGGGCGTTAAACATCGGCATAACCTCATCCGGGACACTCTTTTCGACATCGGTTATAGATCTGGTATTACTGCGGGAAAGGAGGTTGATATCGGTTTGGTTGATGGGCATGGTGGTTCTCTTCGTCCTGCGGATTTGTTGCTTTATTCTTGGGACAGAGGGCGTGATGTGTGCGTTGACTTGACAGGGTCTTCTCCTTTGACTCAAACTAGGATGACGGATTTTGTGCCTGGCCGGGTTGTCGCTGATGCTGCTCAGCGTAAGTGTGCTAAGTACGGGGATTTGTGCGCGGAAGCGGGTTATGGTTTCCTTCCTTTCTCTTTCTCTTCACTTGGGGAGCTGGGTTCAGATGCTGTTGCCTTGCTCAAGCGGATCCAGAAATTCTCGGTATCTCAGGATGCAGGGACTTGAGTTACCGCTTACATTTTTACTAGACTTAACTTTGCTGTTGCTAAGAGTGTGGGAGCCCAGATTGTCTCTCGGCTCCCCACCAATTTCATGTAAACTTTTATTTTTCTTTTAATGAAAGTCATTTGCGCATCCTTTTATAATAATAATAAAAAAATAACAACAATAATAATAATGAGATAATAATAAGATAATAATAATAGTAAAAGTACTATATAAATGTAGAGTGTAAGAGAGTACGTAAGTAGGTGGTATGTGTTGTCGATATATGGTTGATCCGAGTCTAGTTAAGATTTGCAATTGAAATGCAACAGTTTATTGCTAGACGGAAAAACGTCTCAAACTTACTATAATTTAAGACGGAAAACGATTATTACTATTATGTCTATTAATACTATCCGACAAAAATATTTATTTTATATAAACAAGCTTGTAAAAATGTAACCTTTATAAATTTATGTTTAAAACGAAATTAATTAAATTAAATAATTTAAAAATATAAAATAAAGTAATCGAACGGTTAAATAAAATATAAATGTCAAAATGAGAAATTCGCGGGTGTTACAATCACCCCACCTTTTAAAAAAGTTTCGTTCTCAAAACTTGAAAGTAGAAACGAAAGGTTACAAAAATAAAACTGGACTTTTAAAATTGGTAACCAAAACATTAAAAGGTTACTCTCTGTGAGAATTAAAATTCTTTCAAAAGTTTTAAGTAGAATTTTCCGACATAACTAGATTCTCATCAAAGGAACGGAAGTGCTCTCGTTGAGCATTCAAGAACAACAACATTCCAAATCAAAGATAAGGTCAAAAATCAATTTATTTGCAGAAATTCAAAATTAAAAATACTTCCAAAAACATTAATAAAGAGTTTTCAAAAGTATAAGTCTCCTTCATGGAACGAAATTGCTCTTGTCGTGCACACAAGAGCGCTAACTTTCCAAGTCAAAGACAAATTTAAAACAAAATCATTCGCCAATAAGCGTAGAACAAGTTATTAGACACCTTTAATAACGAGTCCTAACATCCGATCAACGTTAAAACTTAAGGAAAAAGGTAATCCACTCAAATTTTCTTTTGCAAAAGCCAAATGAAAATTAAAATATTCACTGTTAAACTAAAAAAGGAGGTAAATTCTTGAAAATATAACATTAAACTTTGACAAAGAATCATAAATAAATCAAAGTTAGTGAGAAATTGAGCAAAATTAAAAGAAATCTCGGGTTTAGGAATTTTAGATCATGATAAAGAAGTCTATACTCAAGGAACAAATAGGGGACCAAATTAAATTTTTATTTTCAAAACTTTAAAATAGGTAAAATTTTGTAAGAGTAATATAGATTTTTAACAACGAACCAAAAAAAGTAGTTTGAAATGTTTAGAAATTGGACAAAAGAAAAGTAACTTAAACATCATATATACAAAGTACGCTAAGTGGATCCAAACTTAACCAACAAAAGAGCTATGATGAACTTCCTAGGGGTAAGAATTGAAGTGAAAACAACAAGGATGTCAAAGAGAGAGTTTTATAGGTTACCAAAATCAAATTTAAAGGAGGAGCATGATGAAGCGAGGAAGAGAGGTATAAACGGTAACGCTTATGGTCAAAGAAGAAGGGAAATTAGACAACAAGGAGACGCCAGGTAATCAAATCTCAAACACTACATCATCCCAAACGGTTTCCAAAACTTCCTAATAAAAATCAATCTCACAACCACATTACCTCCAAGGATTCCTCAAGATAACTTACGCCACTTTACACCTAAGCTACTCCATGAAACAAAGTACTTTCCCACACTCGTGATTCAACAATTCCCAATCACTAAACATTCACAACGACTTTCCCAAAACAAGGTCAACACTACTAACAAAGCTATACTCATACCCAATAAACGTCAAAATATAACACCAATCTATGTATGGTTATCAAATCCTAAAGGTATATCTTTCCAAACTCACATCATAGTCTTCACCACATGTTCACTCCTAAAGTAACAACGCTCAACTTACCAGACGTTTCAAATCCTAAACATAAACAACAAAGCCAAGTTCTATAACCTTAGTATCATAGCCAACTCACACTTAACACACAAAATTCACCAATCAAATATACTCACTTTATATTAAGAAACTAGGTATAAGAATCACCAAGGTATTTCTCATCACAATACCTAAGTCTTTCTAACATCACAACCTCTCAAAACAAGGGTTATGGGTCAACCACAAACAAACTCCACAAAACCAAATTATCCAACCAAGATTAACATCCCACAAAAGAAAGAGAACTATCAAAAGGGCGTTAAGGGAGGGTAAGCAAGGAACAAAGAACAAGTTGGGGGTACAAGCGTAACTTCCAAAGAAAAAGAAAATAAAAGAGAGTTTAGAAGAAGAAGTGAGAATCCAGAAGTAAAGAATAAGGCAAGGTACACAAGAACGAGGGATATCTTCGAGGAAGTAGAACCATACTTCAAAGATTGAATAAATCTTCAATTCCCGGCAATAGGCACCAATTATTGATCCCCACATAGGTAAGCTCACGGTCATTGATCCAAGGGCGGCACAACAATCATTAATTGACAATCAACAAACATGTTAGAACCTAACAAAGAGCAAACACACTACATACTACCACCTTAGGTCCTTAAGTCTACCCATCTCTCATTTATTATTCAAGGTCAAGTTTGTATTTAAGTTTGGGGTACACGTGTGTGCGTCGGGAGCAACATAGGCACTGATACCAACTGTGACACCCCGCGATAAAGCAGAAAACATAACTTATAAATTCAAGCGGAAATTAGGAAATTTTTGAAACATTTAAAATTTTAAGCGCGGGTTCATTAAAATCTAAAACATAAATAAAGAATGCGGAAATAAAGTTTAAATTATACAAACGTGATAGTCAAGGTGAGAGAAAATATATCCCTCGAATGACAATACAATAAAAGGTGAGTCTAAACAATCCTAATAAACCGATTACAAGGCCAAAGTGCCCGCTAGCTCACACATGTCTTCACCCCATGAATGCACCAACTAATACCTGTCATTCATGTAAACATGAAGGCCACAATCAGTGGGGAGTAACTCAAGGTTCTCCCAGCCAGAAAATGTCAAAACGAACATAACAAGGAACTAAAATAGGTAAGTCATATAAGATACATACAAAAGATAAGAATATCAAGTTTATATGTAAACATGGCAAATAATTGAGATGGAACAAGATAGACTAATATTAGCATAATAAAGATTCAACTATTCACGTGAGACCATTGAATGATATGAAAGACAAGAATACAGTCATTTATGCAAAAGTACGCAATTCAAGGAACTACAACATAGATATGAGATTAGAATCCGAATCTTGTGAAGCAGTTAAGTAAGGGATCAACCAATGCAAATTACAAGAATAGAAACCGTAACCATTATTTGGAAAACCACTTAGCATACATTGCACGGGACGTGGCTACTAATGTCACATTTATACTTATAGCTTGTATCTCACCATAAGAACGGATGTGAACATCAATCCCGACGATCATATCGCAACTAGAGGACCTACAGATTACCCCTAGTATCGGATAGGACCAAGACAGACAACACAAGGCATAACTCTTGCCTTGAAAGACAAATACTAATATCTATAACCAAGCAAGACCTTTACTACTCATATATAAATATATAATTCTCCTGAGTGCGACGACAATGGTACTCCCAAGACTCGAGTCCTAGTCTAAATCGGCGACTCTCGGGACGAACGGTTCCCGATTCGACATGTGGCGAGCAGTCCGCATCCAAAACCCGAAGACAGATCGGAAAACGAGAACCATTGTGCAGAATAGCAAAGATCTTAAAATTTAAAAGAACCTCCCATATACCTCTGTCCAGTTATTAACTTCTACAATCTAAAACAATTGTTCTTTCACTCTTGAATATCAAGACTGATCATTTAGACAGTTCCGTTACTCACTTACCATAGTTGAAACTGTGTAAAATTCACATAATTGTTAGGAGAGAGGAGCCACCGATACACATATTCCAGATGAAAGTTGAATGTACTCTTTATTAAGCTATATTAGTTTTAGAGCTGTGAATAAAACTGAATTGCAAGACAGGTAAGATCCATCTGTAAATGTAGGCCAAATAAATGAAAAAGGATTCACAAAAGACTCATACTAGCGACAAAATTGACACCAAAATCGCACTTAAAAACGACATATACAGCCTCTTCACTCACAGTTTTCCACAGTCCACTTGAGCTATATTTCAACACCAATAAGACAAGGTTTAAGACGGAATTTAACACGATAAATTCAAGCATACAAGTGAGAAAAGCATAAAGAACCAATCTTTAGCACATAAGAACATGAAAAACGACATATAAGACGGAATTTCGACATTTTTATTGAGTAACCTATCACCGTTACCTTTTTGCCTCTCAAATCTCCGTGGAAAACGTCTAAAAAGTACGAGCCTCCCTCCGGGTCTTCAGTTTCTTCAATTAGAAGAAGGAAAACAAAATAAAGGATCTAAAAATCGGAGCTTTCATGAGGGGGTCAAACTGAAATCACCACAAAAACAAGACTTTCTTACCTAGAAAGAGGAAGGAAGAAATAAGGGGGAAGATGGAGCAAGAATTATGAAATTTTGTTGAGAAATGGCGGCGGGATCTCGGTTTTAAGGTCGGGATAAAAATGGTGATTTAGTTCCATTGTTGTCATTGCTTTGCTACGTGAAAACAAAGAAAGGGAAGTGAGGAGGGGGGTGGGGACGGTAAGCACAACAATAATAATATTTTAATAATAATAATAGTAATAATAATAATAATAATGAGATAATTATAAGATAATGATAATAGTAAAAGGATTATATAAATGTAGAGTGTAGGTGAGTAGGTGGTATGTGTTGTCGATATATGGGTGGTCCGACTCTAGTTAAGATTTGCAATTGAAATGCAACGGTCTATTGCTAGACGGAAAAACGTCTCAAACTTACTATAATTTAAGACGGAAAACTATTATTACTATTATCTCTATTAATACTATCTGACAAAAATATTTATTTTATATAAACAAACTTGTAAAAATGTAACTTTTATAAATTTTATGTTTGAAACGAAATTAATTAAATTAAATAATTTAAAAATATAAAATAAAGTAATCGAACGGTTAAATAAATTATAAATGTCAAAATGAGAAATTCGCGGGTGTTACATTAAACAAGCCAAATAGACAAGGGTAACAACATACCCGCGAAAACCACTGGAACTAGCTTGACAGGCGAAGGCTAAGTTTGGATGTATTTAAGGGGCCAAAAAGGCAAATTTGGCTATTGTGAAGTCTATGGGTAGTAATGAAAGAAGAGATTGTAAGTTACCTCTCCACGTGTGTCACCACCACAAACAGAATGCATACAGGTACTGAGAAAAGAGCGTCATGCACGTGCAAATTGATGTGACATGCCTTATAGAGAGTACTACTCACATCCTATATGAAACTGTTCATGAATGTCACCAGTTTATAAGGCACTAAATCTTAGAATGTATATGTAGCTTGCCAATATAAGATTCGAGTCTATTCGTTCAGATAAGTTTGAAACAAAAATTCGTATATTATGCACATCACCATGCCAACAAAATGTTAAGAATATGTAAGGCAAGGGTTAAAGACTCAAAGGAGCATAAAAGTTCAACGTTTCGACTCAACCTAAATGCAAAATTAAACGTGAATTTTTTGAATTTTATACAATTTTTTGAATGAAAAACAAAAATGCATGCGAATAAAAAGTAAACGTGCAAACGGAAATGCAATAAAATAACATGCAGACACAGATATGGATGCATACGTCCCCAAACCAAACCGTACAATGCCCTCATTGTACCAAAAACAGGGAAAGGAATGCAAACTAAAGAGAAAAAGAGAATAGGACTTGGAAAACTTACAAGATGACGTGAAGGAGGGACCTCCCAAAACCGACCATGAAAATGGGAGGTCACAAATAGCCCATTAACGTCGCAGACATGCGAGAGATATCAAAGATGCTCGATCGAATGGGCAGAGGAGCTCGATCGAGTAGAATAGGTGTCAGAGGGGCTCGATCGAAGAGGAGAGGCTCTCGATCGAAAAGGCGGATTTTGCAGGCACTCGATCGAGAAGAGCCCGGGTAGCGCGGGTTAATGATGTCCCGCACGACCTTTTGACTTCAATTATCTGGTTCATCAGGATTGTTGAAGTAAAGAACTTCAACTCTGCCATCCACGTCATTTGCATCATGGTAGTGCTTCACATATTGCCCATTGACTTTAAACCTGTTGCCCTCATAACTTTCTAACTCAACGGACCCAAATTTGGTAACACCAGTCACTGTATAAGGGCCACTCCACCTGGACTTCAGCTTACCAGGAAATAAACGCAGTCGGGCATTAAACAGCAACACCTTCTGCCCGACATGAAATTCTCGAGGTATGATCCGGTTGTCGTGCCATCACTTCGTTTTCTCTTTATAAATGCGCGAGCTATCATAGGCATTTAGCCTAAACTCTTCCAGCTCATCTAGCTGCAATAGATGATTCTGACTGCATAACTTAGGATCAAAGTTTAATTCACGAATAGCCCAACCAAATTTTACACTCTAACTCAACAGGTAAATGACAAGACTTCTCATAAACCAACCGATATGGTGATGCACCAATCGGTGTTTTAAAAGCAGTCCGACAAGCCCATAATGTGTCATCTAATTTAAGACTCCAATCCTACCGTGATTTAGAAACTACCTTAGCCAAAATCTCTTTTAGTTCCCTATTAGAGTCCTCAACCTGCCCACTAGTTTGGGGATGATACCCCAAACCACGACGATGTTGGACACCGACTTTAGACAATATAGAAGTAAGTTTATTTTCTTTAAAATGCATTCCTCCATCACTAATGACGACCCTAGGGACACCAAATCGGGGAAAAAATAATCTTTTTGAACATCTTAATCACAGTCTTGGCATCACAATTAGGTGAAGCAATCACTTCCACTCATTTAGACACATAATCTACTACTACCAAAATATACCTGTTACCTTTACTAGATGGGAACGGTCCTTGGAAATCAATGCCCCAGACATCAAAAACCTCGACCTCTAGGATGCCATTTTGTGGCATCTCATGTCTCTTAGATATATTCCCAGAGTGTTGGCAAGCATCACAGGCTGAAACAAACACTTTAGCATCGACAAATAAAGTAGGCCGGTAAAAAACCAGTTGAAGTACCTTAGCCACGGTGCGCGACGGGCCGTGGTGACCACCATAAGAGGATGAATGACAACATTCTAAGATTACCTTAGTCTCCCACTGCAGAATACACCGTCTGTAGAGACCATCTCGCACACTCCTTAAATAAATAAGGATCATCCCAAATCTTGCTTAGCATTATAAAGAAATCTCTTCTTCTGTTGGTAAGGAAGGTCGGGTGGCAGCTCGCCACTGATAACATAGTTAGCTAAGTCTGCATACCATGGATCATGGTTAGTGTTAGACAAAACAGCGAATAAGGAATCATCGGGAAAAGAATCATCAATAGGTAAAGAATCTTCTCCCTTCTGCTGCGATAATCGCGACAGAAGATCAGCTACTACATTCTCTGCTCCCTTCTTATCTTTGATTTGAAGATTAAATTCCTGGAGAAGAAGTATCCATCTCAGCAATCGTGGTTTAGCTTCCTTCTTAGCAAGAAGGTGTCTCAGCGCTGCATGGTCAGTAAAAACACTGACTTCTGACCCTATCAAATAAGAACGAAATTTCTCCAGCGCGTAAACCACAGCTAAAAGCTCCTTCTCAGTAGTGGTGTACTTCACTTGAGCCTCGTCCAGAGTTCGGCTCATATAATAGATTGCATTCAAGGCCTTTTCTTTCTGCTGGCCTAACACCGCCCCTAGTGCACAATCACTAGCATCGCACATGATCTCAAATGGCAGATCCCGGTTAGGAGGCTGGATAATCGGTACTGAAATCAAGGCCTGCTTTAACCTGTTAAAAGCAGAAAGACACTCATCACTGAATATAACGGGGGCATCCCTAAGCAACAGCTGTGTAAGCGGTTTAGCAATTTTTGAAAAATCTTTAATGAGCCGGCGATAAAAGCCAGCATGACCAAGGAAACTCCTCACTCCTTTAACATTAATAGGAGGAGGTAATTGCTGAATCACTTACACCTTTGCTTTATCAACCTCAATGCCCCTATCATAAACCAAGTGCCCTAAGACAACTCCCTCGTTGACCATAAAGTGGCACTTCTCCCAGTTAAGCATGATGTTAACCTCAATGCAGCGCTGCAACACTTTATCAAGGTTAAACAGACAATTAGCAAAATCGCTTCCATAGACGCTAAAATCGTCCATAAAGGCTTCAATAATAGACTCTATATACTCAGAAAATATCCCCATCATGCACCTTTGAAAGGCGGCAGGGGCATTACATAAACCAAAAGGCATTCTACGGTAAGCAAAAACACCTTGAGGACAAGTAAAAGTAGTCTTTTCCTGATCATCTGGATGAATAGGGATCTGAAAGAACCCTGAATATCCATCTAAATAACAAAAAAACTTATGAGAAGCTAAACTTTCTACCATATGATCAATGCAAGGAAGGAGAAAGTGATCTTTCTTCGTGGCGGCATTTAGCTGTCTGTATTCTATGCACATCCGCCAACCAGTTACTATTCTAGTGGGTATTAATTCATTTTTATCATTCTTCACCACAATATTCCCCCCTTTCTTAGGAACCACCTAAACTGGACTCACCCACTTAGAATGACCAATAGAATAAATAATACCTGCATCGAGCAGCTTCATTACCTCAGCCATCACAACATCCTGCATCTTCTAGTTCAGTCGGCACTGACCCTGTCAGCAAGGTTTGTGATCTTCCTCAAGCTCAATTCTGTGTATACAAATATCAGGACTGATGCCCTTAATGTCATTCAATGAATAACCCATTGCTTTTATGTTTTTCTTGAGAACAGCTAACAAAGCGGTCAGCTGATCATCATCCAATTTAGCATCAACAATGACTGGATATTGCTCTGTATCATCTAAAAATACATATTTAAAATGAGAAGGAAGAGGCTTACGCTCAGGTACCTTTACCTCTATTGCACAGAGAGTATTTATCATTTGTTCTACTCTCTCTCCTTCAGCGTCGGTGAGTTTACGCTCATCTACTGCAGCTTCAAGCAAATCCAACACAACGTCATTGTTCTCTTGGTTATCTGCACACTCATCTAACAACATCAAAGCTTCTAGTGGATCCTTAATCAAGGAATCCGACCGGAACTCATAAACAGACTCGTCAACAATATCAACTAAATAAGAAATATCCTCTATCATTGGGCGAGCAAGTGTACTAGGCAAACAGAAAGTGATGGCATCATCCCCCACTACAAGAGTCAAACGCCCTTGTTTGACATCGATAATGGCCCCAACTGTATATAAGAATGGTCTTCCTATTATAATTGGGGTCTGGGTATCCTCAGCTATGTCTAAAACAATGAAGTCCATTGGTATAAAGGACTTGCCTACTTTAACGGGCACGTCTTCTAGGATACCTAAGGGTCGTCTAACAGATCTATCAGCCATATGTAAGGTTATATTAGTCAATTTAAGGTGACCCATATTAAGTTTCTTGGAGACAGTGCAAGGCATTACACTGACACTGGCACCTAAATCACAGAGAGCCTTATCTATCACTTCGTTTCCTATAGTACCGGTAATAGAGAAACTACCCGTATCTTTCATTTTAGGGGGAGCTTTATTGAGAAGTAAATTACTACTCTTCCATAAATGCAACAATCTCGAATTCACTAAGTTTTCTCTCTTACGCGTCAAAATATCATTCATAAATTTTGCGTAAGTGGGTACCTGGGTAATTAGTTAAGTAAAATGGACGGTTACCTGAAGGTTCTTGACCACGTCCACGAATTTACCGTACTGGCGCTCGACCTTAGCATCTTTCGGACGTCCCGGATAAGGAACTCTGGTAACAATAAGCGGGTCTGCGACTTTCTCTTTACCTTTGTTAGAACGTGGCATCTCTGCAGCAGGGGAAGACGACACAACAACGGGAATAAGCTTTGAAATAAAATCTCCGCTGGTACAAGTACTCGATCGAGCACTTTTTCTACTCAATCGAGCGTTTTCTTCAGGCAAATTACTCGATCGAGGAACGCTTACCTCTCGATCGAGGACATTAGATTTAGCATAGTTCGATCGAAGATATGGGTTACTCGATCGAACGTTTTCTGTGGTCAAGTTACTCGATCGAGCACCACAATCTCCTCGATCGAGAATATGAGAATAAGAAGCTGTCGATCGAATGGTTGGAATGTTCGATCGATTATTTTCAAATGACAGATCATTCGATCAAGAAGAAATATTACTCGAACGAGTGATTTGACGATGCTCAGTAGGGGCATCTTCGATTAATTCCTCCAAAATAATTTCCGGAATCTCGTCAACAGTTATATCATCATTTTTCGGCATTTTCGGTACATCGTAGATAAGACCACTTCGGAGATTATTGCATTGATCCGATCACATTGAGGTGGGTGATTCACGTAATTTTGCTCGGATGTAAGTTGTGCGACTTGGTCCTGCAACTTTTCTATAGAGTTGTCATTTATGTCTGACTTTCTTTCAAGTTGAAGTACTAAAGACAGCACCAAGGACTTCAACTCCGCAATTTCTACAATTGTAGAAGGTGAAACGACTTGTTGTGGCATCGGATTAGGAGGATTGGAGGTGCTTGGCATGGTCAAGTCTTCATATAGTTTAGAGAACGGTACTCCTTGCTTGAATTGTTGATACGCACGGACTCGCTCTATATCTGCCATGCAAGTAATGGGATTGTGTCCTTCTATACCGCATCTAGCACAAACTACCTCTTGCTCAATCATAGCATGGACTTGCTCATGTGCACCCGAAGCTTGTAAAGTCTCCATATTGTCAAGCCTTCCACTAAGACTTACCAATTTAGCCACTAAAGATTCATTGACCCATTTACCGCCTCTGGGATTCCCATACTCAGCTGACACATGCAATTTATATAGACTTTTTAGCCTCTTATTGCACGCATTTCTATGCCATTTCTATCGCTTTGTATTGCAAAATGCCCCGAATTGGCTACTTTGGTTTGTTTTGTCTTAATTGCATAAATGGATCCAAAAGTAGTGGAATCGCATCTTATTCATCCCATTTAACATGCATTTAAGGAGACGGAGATTTAGAGCAGAAGTCATACCTCGGGAAGTATAAATGGAGGTCCTTGGAAGGCTAACCAAATGAGTCAAGGCTGATTTAGTGGATATCTACTCGATCAAGGGGATTTGATGGTCGATCGAGTGGTTTGGTCAAGCTTTTGAAGTTCGATCGAGTGGTTTCTTTGCTCAATCGAAGGTGGCTAATTTGGAAGTGTTCGTTCGAGAGCCTCAGTTGCTCGATCGAACGGTTTTGCTGAAGATTCAGTCGATCGAGTAGTTTGAAATGGCTCGATCGAGTGATTAGCTATAGTACACGGGTTAATTATTCCGTGTTAGGTTTATTTTGTTAATAAAAACGCTTCCCTATATAAAGGAAGTCGTCATTAGGTCATAATCATCTCTTAATATATACTTTCATACTCTAAAACACTACTTTACTCTTAATTCTTTTTGCTACTTGTTCTTTATGCCGGATTAAACTTGATTGTAATCTTTCTCTACTCTTAATCTCAATCTAATCTTTTGCTTGCCTTAATTATTGTTCTTCTTATTTTGTTGTCTCTTAATTATTGCTAGTATAATTCATCCTTTAATTCTCTCTATTATGTCTTCTCTTAGCATGCTTATGTTTATTGTTGTTGATTGCATCGATAGCATGAGTAGCTAAATCTCCCTATGTTAGGATTAGAGGAGCCATGGTAGTAAAGTGACGATGTTGTGAATAGGCTAGATGATTAATTGTGAGAATCTGTGACCATAGCAATATAACTGTAACATGTTTAGTTGAGTGCACGCTTCTAAATAACTTTAATCTGGTTAACTTCGCTCCTAGATCGGAAGATTGGAATGAACAGACCTGCTATGAATAGTAGACTACCCTAATGAGGACGAAAGTCAAGTTAGTTGTAATCTAGGGTGGATAGCGGACCGAAAGGACATTTCCCTTGCCCTTCTCACAGTAGGTTGTCTAGACTATTTACGACCGAGTTAATGAACAGCCATGGTGAACCGAAATCCTGACATACTTCTTTTACCTGATTACATATCTTATATTTTGTTGCTTTATTGCTCCTGAATCTATTTCTCTCGCCTTACATCTTAGGTAGTTTAGAAAACAATTTTAAAACCCCCAAATGTGACTTAGACGGACGTGCTGCAGATAGATACTTAGCCTCCCCCGTGGAGATCGACCCTACTTACCTCTAGCTTCAGTTGGTTGTACTTAGGTATTTATTTTTTGTACCTAACGACAGTATCAAATTTTGGCGCCGTTGCCGGGGAGGAAATAGCCTATTTATTTCTTTTTGTGTCGTTTGTCTCTTTTGGTCTCAGAGAATTTTTATTCCTTAAGACAGTTCTCACTTATTTTCTCCAGTGTTGTTTATTGCCAGGTCTAGTAGGTCAGAGTTAGTTCCAGCTGATCTTGAGCCAGAAAGGACCTTCCGTCATAGACAATGACTGCTGAGGAAGATTCAAAAGGAAGCCTTTAGTACTTCTGAACCCAAGCTAGAACACTTTTTATTTGCAGAAGACTCGTCTTGTGAAGAGGACAAATCTATTTCTGCCATAAATCCAGTGAAAATGCCTAATATCGCGAGTCACTCAGAGCCCACAACTGCTTCAATCCCTAAAGGTTTCAAACTTGCGACCGAGGATGGGAAGACATTTGACATCCGGCCTTCCTATATCAATCTGGTCGAACGAAACCTATTCCGAGGTGTGGCGGGGGAAGATCCGCGGAAGCACATGGAAGTTTTCACTGACTATTTCTCTACCATTCCCGCTACTAAGGGAGTGACCTAGGACAAGATTAAGGAGGTTCTATTTCCTTTCTCTTTAACCGATGGAGCCCGTGAATGGGAATTTCGATCGAGTGGCTGATGGTGTTCGATCGAATAAAATTGTTACTGAAAGACCTCAATCGAGAGGAAAAGGGATCGATCGAGCAGAAATATTGATGATCCTGTCGAGACATTGGCAGAAAGAAACAAAGGATTAGAAATTCCTATCACGGTTCTCTTTCCAAGGCGATTGCAGAACAAGAAGGCCGAACAACAGTCAGGAAATTTGCTGAAATCCTGAAGAGCCTTCATGTCAACGTTCCTTTCGCCAAACTGCTTACCCAGGTACCCTCTTACATGAAGTTCATGAAAGAAATTTTATCGCGTAAGAGACATATAAATGACCATGAAACGGTGGCTTTGACTGAAGTAAGGTCCGCCTTAGTTCAGAATAAGGCACCACCCAAATAATCAGCCCCTGGTAGCTTTTCAATTCCATGTCATATAGGAACCCACTTAATTGACAACGCGCTATGTGACTTAGGAGCTAGCGTGAGTGTCTTACCTTTGTCTCTCGCTAAGAGACTGGGTTTGACCAAGTTTAATTGTACCAATATGACCGTCTAGATGGCCGATCATAGCATATCACGGCCACTAGGTGTCTTAGAGGACATACCTGTGAAAATTGGGAGATTCTTTATTCCCGTTGACTTTGTGGTCTTAGACATACCTGAAGACTCTTATACCCCTATTATTTTAGGGCGACCATTTTTGTTTACTGCTCGTGCGGTAATTGATGTCGGGGGGAAGACCCTTACTTTCCTGGTAGGAGATGAAGAGCTGATATTTTATCAGTCCAAAGCTCGTAGGGCCCCTATGCAAGTTCAACCTTGCAATGCCTTACCCTCTATAGACCCAGACTTAGACTCTCCAGCTGAAAATGTTGAGTATTGTGCTGCTATAGTGACACCCCCGCCTCAGACTAAGAGCAAAAATGAGGACCATTCATTTGTTTTCCTTCTTTAGGTACAGACGGAGTGGATCTTTGGAGATCTTTGTCGGTCATGGTACAGTGAAGGTCATATTAAGTGATGGACATGCCGCCAATGAAGATAGGAATGCAAAAGGAAAAAGAAAAAGTGAGGCGTATGTGGACGCAAAACTATTCTTCTTTCATCGATTCAAGTTCAAGCTCATGGCGATCCAAGAGGACGGTCCGCGATCTTTGGGGACCTTCTCCAGATCAAAGCCCTCTTTTGGGTTATTACAGTGCTTTGGAAGATGAGAGGGTGTGGACACGGGCCCACTGGGGTGCTTGGGAAACAAGTGTTTGCATTTGTGGAGTCGGCACCAATTTATTGTGGAAAATTGGAAACCGTTCGAATATTTCTCGTCATGTCAAGACACAAAGTAATGACATAGACTACCCTTAGCATTCTATATCTATAATGACTCTCGTGGATGCCAATGAACACGGATGTTCACATAGATCTGGAGTAAGGGGTGAGGGTACGTATTAGGAAGTCCTTTTACTGAACACCTAATCCCGCCCGCCTCGATAACGCCCTCTACTAATGAGTAGTTGACAAATAATTTAGCACTCATTAATGTCGAAGTAGGATTTAGATTAATTACATGTGAAAACAAGTAAATAATTACAACGGATTAATTGATTTACGTCAAAAATACATTTAAGACAGACAATTTGAGGAAAAGGGAGAAAAATAAATTAGGTTAGAAAAACGGACAGATTAGGAGGTGATATTACGAGTAATAGCCGATTAATACGTAAAATAACGAATTAGGTCAAAGCAATAATGGAAGTTCAGAGACAGAACTCAACCTGGAATAGTTGCAGCAATGTTGCGCCTCTTAGAAGAGGCGCAGTGGTCTCTAACGTCATTCTGAGGTGAGTTAAAATCCGTGAAGCTAAATTGTTAATGTTCATTGGTGATTTTAATGGTTGATTATCAATAATTGACTCAGATGAAAGTGATTTAGCAGATTATTTACATGTGAAATTGTCATAAAAGCAATAAAACGCGTGTTAAAACGGATTAAGACTATTAATTACGAATCATAAACAAGTTAAAGTTAATTAAAACGAATTAGGTTAATTTGAAGATGGAAACGATGTGAAAGGCGAGATAAATAGATGAAAACATATACAAAAGGTCGAATCCCAGAAACTTGATATGGATAAACCGAGTCTCTAAAACCGGGTTTTGATTTAATGACGAAAATCCGCAAATATGGATTATTAGGGATTTAAGTCGGACTAAAAGGTGATTATTTATTATGAATATGTATTAAAATTGTTATACGAATGAAATAGAGGAAAATAAGAAAAGACGAAACAAAAGAGACGAATTAACAAAGAACAAAGGAAGAAGAAGAAAGACAGGAACTGCGGCAGCCTCAGGAAGAGGCACAACGATTCTTTGCGTTTCTTCTCGACGCATGTCTTCGTTAATCAAGTAAAATAGTTTAACAAAAGGATTTTAGAAATCGTTCTTTAAACATACTTTTGACGTAAATCTTAAAATAATTAGTACAAAAATAAAATACAACAACAAAATATGGGATTTACACCCTCAGACTTACATGTTTGATGAAACGAGATTAACTAAGTTAACGGTTAGTGATTGCTCGACTCGAATGTATGATGAAAGTACCCTCGTGAGAGGATTTAGATTAAATTGATTGATTAATTTGAGTGGAGTTGGTCAAATTGGTCGGTCATGCAACGTGACTGGTACTCGGAAGGATACGAGGTTACGTGGTCGATTGATGAAGCACGTAGGCGTCAATAAGCTTAGAGCACGGTCATAGAATGCAAAGGGATAAGAGAAGGGCGGACACTCGCGTGAGAAATATGTGGAACGAAGGTCCCTATTTATACTAAACATATGAGGGAATTATGGTAAGAATAGGATACGGAAGGAAACATCCGAAAGCATTCGACTTAGTTGAAACACGGAAACTTGGACAAAAAGAAAGACCTGGGAAAAGGCGCAGCAGGTGCTGCGTCCCTTAGAAGAGGCGCAACACTTACTGCATCTTTTCCCGGGTAAGTTCCTTCTGCGCGTAGAAAACGCGTTTGACAGCCTGTTGTATTTTAGGCATGACTTTCTCTACAAGACTCGGAATAAGGTGATTTCGGTGGCGTTGAAAATCTAAGAGAAAGATCTAGAACTTTCTGTGAAATGGGCCAGACTCAAAAAAGTCGTTATCACCTCGTAAAATGGGCCTAAATGTCGGGTTGTCATTTTAACTAAATGAAATGCACATTTTGTAATGTAAACTTTAAGCTTAGCCCAAAGAAGTGACATGGGATTCAAAATGAGATATACCCATAACATTTTACGACATCCTAACCTATTTAGCTTCATATACCTATTGTTAGACTCCTCTAATAGTGAACTAATTAACTTCTTAATTATTTGTTCTTTAGATATAGTGCATGCATATCAAAATAAAGGATTTATAAGAAAAACAATGTCCCTTACATTGTAGGATGGTTCGAAATAATGGGCACAAATAAGGTCACCTTCCTTATTTGTTCTTGAGCTTAAAATGATGGATGATCCTCCAAAATCTCAATGTAGAGATTCTCCTTTGATTGCACCCAAGACTAATCCCTTAAACTAGTATACTAATTAACTAGATTAATACACTAGTACCCTTAAAATTAATTCTAATATTGTTATTATTACTACACTAGTAACCTTAGTTTGATATTAGAATTGATGAACAAATTCTTGTTTTTTTAAAAACTTGTTTTAGAGAGAACTAGAGAGAATATGGAGCATTTGCATGTGATGTGTATGAATAAATAATAAGAGAACAAAAATCTCTTAAAAGAGAAGAGAAAAACCAGTGGAGGGCAAGGGAGTAGTGCCAAGAATTGGAATCTCCTTTTCCTTTTACTTTTATCAACATTTTAGGTGTATAAGGCTAGTAGTGTACGTTCTATTATTTATCATTTTATCAAATAAAATAAAATAATCACAACCCACTAATACTCCCTCCATTTCGGTCCAACACACATAAAATGGACTACCATTTTATTTTGTCAATTTGTCATTTGTCACACAATATGTCACATGTAGTATGTTACATGTTATTAATTATTATAATGCATATTTATTAAATAAATATCATTTTATAAATTAATTAAATCACATACAACAAATTGATTAGTGATACTTGATCACATAAATCAAATGGGTCATATAATTATAATTAACAACATCTTGTAATCCCCTATTTACTAAATGAATAGGCGAAACTCCAACTTTTCCTGCCTAAAAGTATTTCCTAAAATAGTGTTTGGTAGTTTTAGCATATATTATATGGAGATGATAAGTTATAAATGGATATAATATTTTGTATTTAAATATTTATAACATTTAATATTTCACATTCTACACAAATTTATGTCCGATGTTTTTAGGATAAGGAAATTCTTTTTTTTTTAAGAACTTATTGATAAAACTTTATTGACTTTTTATGATAAGAAGTTGCGGCTAAAAATTATGGTATTAGTAAATATTTGCTAAAATTTATTGACTTTTTATGAAAAAAATTGCAGCAAAAAAATATGTTATATAAGTAAATATTTGTAAATTAACATCTTTAATTTCTCGGTAAAAAAAAAATAAAAAAAAATACTCATTTTATTACTTCTTAGGATTTAAACACTTTTAATTATTTATCTAATCAAAATACATTAAGGAGAAACATGAAAAATAAGTGAATTGTAAATTTAAATTCTATAAATAATACACTAAAAAGTAAAACTCTATAAAAACCGTTCATATATTGTACGAGGTCTATATTAGTAACTTTATAAATACCGCGCATTCATTGCGCGGGATCTAAACTAGTTATAATTAACCATTCATTCTTATCTCAATTTTTTCACAAACAATAAACAATTTTAGTAATAAAGTATTTCAATTATTAAAATAAATATTATTTAATCTCATTACAATAAGATATTAAATATTCTCTCTCACAATTGAATTGTTCAATTTTAAGGAATTGATTAACTTGTATCGTCATACAATTAATCAATTTATCTATTAAGGGAATTGTCCTTTAAGTGTGACCTTAAGGGATCAACTGATCACCACCGTCAATACAACAGTAATGTCAAACTCTAGTTAGCCAATTATTACCGATTAATTTTGATCATTTGACTATATAATTGAATCATCTCTTATGTATTCTTAACATGAGATTTAAACATGTGATCGCACTATTGTTAAGGACACATATTCCAACAATCTCCCACTTGTCCGAGACAAGTGTGCGTCACCAATTCTTGTCCTATTATAATCTCCCACTCAATGCAAGGTGTCTCGCAGGTCGTCCTTGCATTTGATCATATCTTGAGCGGTTTCCTCGATCTGGAGAGTAAATCTGTCAATCGAATTATCTACCATAGATACCTTCCGAGCATGGCCACGCATTTTTAGTTCACTACTCCTCGAGTGGCTTTGAGATTTCAAATAACCCTGACAAGGGGGTGGACAATTCCTATCGCACTATTCCCTTTATTCAGCCACATTTCACAATAACTCAAAATATACTCACTTGACGTCATTTACGATAGTCGTAGACCATAATTCAAAGCCAATCAGAAATTTGTGCCAAGTTGGGCGAATAGTCTCTAGTCAAAAGAATTGACTCATAATAATACTATAGTAGCTCTTGCCACGACCAGGCTTTATGAATTACCAGAACTCTATAAGCGGTCACAGCCCGACAGAGTGTCCCAAACAGTCTGCCTATGTGATCGACTAGTCATCCCATATGACTCTATGACACTTGAACTTGGCATCAATCGCATCACACTCTAGTTACTTCGAGACGTCACCTCATATAAGTAACTAGGGGCGAATACTATGTCAATCCAGTTCACTTTAATGGGGTTCAATTTGTCTAAACAACCCATTTGGATATAACAAAGTAATAGGTGAGTTTAAAGAAACTCAAACGATAAATGCGATTATCATATATGAATAATCAATACACTATTACTACTTCATATCTTATAATCTTTATTGTACCTTTTACACTAGTTGAAATGCAATAAAAGCTTGGCAAGTGGATATACCAGGTATACATATATTCCAACTTTATTAGGTGTTATTTCCTTCTTTTCAATCTTATTTCTAATAACATGAATTTATCTAAGTATATGTCTAGTCTTTTTACCAGACTTGGGCTCTTTAACTTGAAAGATGCTCCCACTGTTATCACATAACTTGTGATAAAGCCATTGGTAGAAGAATCTACTCTCATTGTTGACCATTTTATCACAATTTACTTAGATTCTTTTGTAGAATTTGCAATGTACGAAACTAAAACACTTTTCTAGTCTTTTACTCCTAAGTCAATAAAAATAGCCTAGGATTTCAACAAATCCTTATCTGTTTAGAAACTGAAATTTGTGCAACCCTTCAACACATAACTTAATTTATCATCTAAACATGCGAATGAATTCTTAATTCACTTCAAGAATCTCAAGGATGTTCTTTAAGGCTTTCACAAGCCATCATTCAAATTAACTTGCTATTGACTTATCATGCTCTAAGCATATGTTACACCATGGCATGTGCATCTATTGGCATACTTGATTGTTCCAATGGCGGAAACATTAGGAATCAACTTTATGTAATCAACAACTTAATAGGTTCAGTGAACGACTATGACTCCATCATAGCAATTCCACTTTCATCAACATGAATAACCTACTCAACCTTGTTGATGTTAAATAGATATGAAAGATCTTATCATCATAAGCCTCTCAACTCTATGCCAATATTCTCTCACATAAATTCGGTAATCTAAAATAGATCGCAACTTTTCCTAGTCTCCCAATCACTCTTGACAGAAGAGAGCATTGGTACATTATTCTCAATAAGTAATATGTCTTCAACATATAAGACATAGAAAAAATAATTCTTGCTCCCACTTAAGTTCATATATAATCATGATTCTTCAATCATGTGAATGAAACCATTCTCAATTATCACATGATCGGAAAAATAATCCTTTGACGCTTGCTTAAGACCATTTTAGGATCACTTAAGAATGCTACGCATAATATGTTAGGATTCTTAGATCTTTATCTAAGGTCTTTTGTTCCAAACACATCCTTCTCTAAATTCCCATTTTAGAAAAGCGAGTTTTTAATTATCATTTGCCATTCTTCATCAAAATGAAATGTGGCAATTCCTAACATAATTTATCTTGATCAACATCTTCATGTCAATCTATGCATTTAAGTACTCTAAAGTTCTATTTACTTTAAAGAGACCCTCGCCTTAATGTAAATCTACTCTTGAGTAACAATCTTGGATTGTAATGCTATGGCTCATTTGTAACAAGGTCGATTTAGGAAAAGGTAATAATACCATTACTTTCCCAAAGCAACATTTTAACAACAAGACATGTGTGCAAAACTCCCACTGAGCAATACTCCCACTCTATCTTTATAGATTATAGTTCCATTACTTTCACGAAGTAACATATTAACTATAAGACATGTTTGTGACGATCAAATCTACTCCCACTCTATCTCTCAGAAATACATCTATCTTCTTGAGAGATAGCTTTGTGAGTCACAAACATTCATGTGGTGGAGTATTAGAAGTTTTTCAAGACTAACGCATTAGCTCATAAAAGACCAGCCCTATCATGGCAGTTTTATTCATGTGATATGCGTGTCTGATCCATGTGATTTGTAAAATAGACTCTCTATTTCAGGTATCTTCTGGTTGACCATCCGCTTAAAATTATGTGTCCGTTTTGGATTGCAAATTCCCAAAATTGAGTCCAATAACTCAAACCGACTCATATTAGTTTGATCTTATGGGTAGTGACACTAGGTCATAATCCATATATTAATAAATCAAATTCAATACTTAGATCTTTGCCACTACGATTGGATCGTAATGCTTTAGTACTTTGTTCAATTGGTTCTCAGCATCATTTAGAAATTTCAAATGCTTCACTTTATATTTGATTAAGTAAATATACCCATATCTACTTAAATCATCGTTAAAAGTGACGGAGTAGTCATGAATTCCCCTTGCGCTGACGCTTATTAGAACACATATATCGACATGTATTAGTCCCAACAAATCACTTGCTCATGTTCCTTTACCACTAAAGGGAGTACAAATCATTTCGCTAAGGAGATAAGATTCGCATATTCCAAATGATTGAAAATCAGACGGTCCAATAAATCTAGTCGACAATAGCCCTTTAATGCGTTTCTCATTTATGTGACTTAATCGAAAAAGCCAAATGTACAATTCATTTGGATCACTAGTTATGAGTCTTTTGAAGTGTATGTTATAGATATCTTTAGTTGAGTTGGAAGTGTCTAAAACATGAATATCATAAAGATAAGTGACATGGCTCACAGTCATGTCTATTTTCAACAAAATACAACGATTGTTTTGATGGCAAAATATAAATCCTTTCATGTCTAACATAGAAATGGAAATAATGTTTTAGACAAAATGGGTACATAATAGCAACTATGTTGATTACAACTCAAAGCTATTAGCAAAAACAAGTACATAAGTCCCTCTTGAAGTGGCGGCTACCCTAGCTCCATTTCCTTGTCGGAGATTTATATTCCTCTTGTTTAGCTTTTCCACATTTCCAAGTCCCACATGGAGTAATAAGTCCAACTTTGATATCTCCCAAATACTTGGGGCAATTTCGCTTCCAATGGCCCATGACATTACAATAATGACATTTTTCATAAGATTGGGCACCCTTCTTGGTCTTGATTGTGGTAGTCTCATTATCCATTTTCAATTCATTGTCAGGTTTGGGTTTCTTACCCATCTTTGCCTTTCCTTTAATAATACCAATACTCCTTTCAGTTGCAAGGACACTCTTGCTAGAACTCCCACCGAATTTAATATTTCTCCTTGTTTCTTCAAATAAGGATGCCTTGGGTTTAGTGAGATTTTCTTCACAAGATTTTCTTACCAAAGTGGTGGGCATTAAATTTGGAGTGAGTGGTGTGGAGGTGGTAAAAAAGCAAAGATTTCCATCCTGACCAATGCCACAGCGTAATTCTCTAATCGTATCATTGTCATACTCTGAGTGTTTTTCGTCGAATGATTGGAGCCACGAATCAATAGTAATTGGTGTAGGAGTAGTAGATGAATTCATTGCTCATAAATAACTACAAAAACGGAAATGAAGGAAATAATTAACATCTATCGTTTTAATAATACTTGCAAACATATTAAACAAATTTTAAGCATTTATATAGTGACCTCTACCCAACTATTATAAATGATTCTGAGATCCAAATTCATATTAACTCGGGCATGGTGAGCCGATTCATCCCTTATCAATATAACTCGGTGGATTAACTCTTAATCGATTCTACTTCTAGAACTCTCGGTCGATAAAAATTACTTTAATATTTATCTTTAGCCCGGAACACATGCGACTACGGTCACGAATACTTTCGTTGAGCTCAATCTAAATTTCGATGTAATAACATTTTATTACCCACTTACCCAACGTAACAAGTTTAGTACCCCGGTGAGCCGAGCCTACTTCCTCATGAAATTAGGACTCATGGCTTCTACTATTTGGTAAGACTAATTCTCAATTATTATAAGTGAGAGGTCTTGTCAATTTATTATCTATCACGTTTTAAGTGAAATAAAACGGTGAACTACGATAATTATAATTGACACGGTTCATGACTCGATATGATATGTATGTGTTGTTATGGCAATTTGGCAATGCATGCAACATATTAAAACAAATGCAAAGCAATAATAATAAATTCCTAGTATGGCCTTCCTTAAATAGAAAATCAAATAATCTATTACATATTTGGAAACCAACTCCTTTGGTCCCTTGAATCTTCAAGTGGCATGCCTCCCAAGAACACCGTCTTCGTCGGAACACCTTTCTGAATGGCATCGTCTTGAAGAAATTCCATAATTACAAATAATAATAAAAATACAAAGCTATTCCTATTATACATTTGTAATATGAAAAACTAGTAAAAATAAAAGTGATACGAGATCACATTAAATTACAACTGAATCAATATTCCCTTTCATTACGGGTATTATCGATTAAAACTAAGGCGATACTAAGATAAAATTACATAATTCAAAATTATATAAATAAAAACATGGGTTATTTAACGGTAATACTCCAAACTATCGGGCACCTTCTCAAAATACTCCACACTTTAATTTAACTCACAATAAATCAGACTATTGACCTTATCTTCTCGTATTATACTCGAGACATTTTTAACTTGTAAATTAGGTCAAAACTTGAATGGATCCGGTCACCACTAGTCCACCACTTGATCACCCTCTCAACTTCATCCTTCTCCCATTTACGCCATTTTTAACTACCCTTCACCACCGTTGCCACCACCATCTCGTCGTCATCTTCTGCCCATTAAAGCAGACCACTTTTGCCTCCTTTTCTCCCCTGATTTTTGAGGAAAGCCATCCGATCCAAACCGATACCACACGTGTGAGCGACCTCAGACGACCGCCAATCTCTCTATAATTAACACTAAAATCAACCATCAACCTCATTCCTTCATTTACTCAGTAAATAAACTCAACATTCAATCACTCAAAATTCAACATCAATTGGACCATAGCTACAATTTCAGCTTCATCATTATCTTCGTCACCACACTCGAATGACCACACTCCTCTCTCGAATCAGCACTAGAGCAGCCTCGCCACCAGCCCAGACTCACATCATCTCAGTCACTCCCTCAATCAATCCACCATAAACTCCCCATGAACATCAACCCCAGCAGTACCGAACTCTGCCCAGAACCGCTCCCAATTACGAGGCCAGATGCAGCAGCAGTAACGTCGACCCTAACCTCGAAATTGATTTGGGGGAATTTTTAATCAGGGTTAGTAGGTTAATTAATGTATGTAAAAATGAGACATTTGGGGTTTTTTTTAATGATGTTGTATTTTCGACATAATTTAAGCGAGTTTTTGGGTCAAATTAATGGTTTGTGTTCATGGGATTTGGGTTCCTCTTTGCTTATGTTCATGGTCGAATTTGTGTATTATTGGGAATATTGGTCGGAATTGTGTACAAATCCAGAGTGGTGGATGATGAATTGGATGTTACATAGCGGTCGTGGAATTGATGGAGGTGTGGGGTTGTGCGGCGGTGGGAGTGGTGTGGTGTGGTGGTTCGTGATTCGGATGGTGGTGTTTGTGGGGGTGTAATTGGTCGGACTACCTAGAGAGGTTTAGTTTTCGGTACTTGTCGTTAGGAGCACCTAGACCAAAACAATATTTATAACTCCTCAAACAACTCTACAATTAGTAAAGAGGCAAGTAAAGGTCGCATCCCAAGGGACGGGAATTGAGATGAGATTTTCAATTGCAACTAGCGGTGTCTAGGGGTGTCACAAATTGGGGTTTGAAGTAGAAGATCACTAAACTAAATAGCAATGAAAGTAAACAAGCAAGATGATTAAAAAGGGATGTAAACAATTGATAAAAGGCACTAGGGTGTCATGATGTCATAGGGGATTCATGGGAATTGATCATACAAACATATTCTCAAATTATGAGCAAGCAATTATTGTTGTGATGGATCGAGTTGGTTTATATCTTACAATCCTAGGAAAGTTTGGGTCCCGGAGACTCGAATTAATCTTCCCTACTCAACTATATGCATGGTCTAATGAGACTCGAGTTGGTTTATGTCTTACAAGTCTCATTGAAAAGATAAGTGATGGGTAAAAAATGCAAGGATTCATAGGCTCGCATTTAATCAAACATAACATGTGCATAAGTTGAGATCACAACAAGCAAGCAAATAAACTATGAAAACATATTAAGTTAAGCATGAATCATCCCCCATGTTGGTCTCCCCTATTTACCCATTAACCCTAGCTAAGGAAACTACTCACTCAATATCATGTTGAACATGCTAGCAAGGTTGTCAATCATACCAACAAAGAAAAACATGATGAATAAATGAAGATAATTAATAATAATTAAAAAGGGATTAAGAGAATTATACCTACTAATGATTCAGATAATACAGTAAAGAATAATGGAAGTACTTAATGATTGATTGGAAGGTTGTCAATCTCCCAATAATAACCCAAATAATCTTCAATTACCCAAAATGAAAGATGAACTAAAGAGAGATTAAGGAAATGAGATTTGTATTAAGACTTGATTAAAAGTTGATTACAAGATTAAAGAGAGATTAGATTGATATAAACTACACTAGAGATTGCTAACGAGCCCAGTACCTAGATCATGGATCAGTTTTTCGGGACGGTTGATTCTGGGGTGGGACGCGGACGTGGTGGTTTGGGACGAGCTGCCTTCCGAGGAAGATGCCTTGATTGCTTGTCTTGATCAGATCTGCCTTTCCTTCTTCTTCCTTTCTTCATAAAATCCCTGAGTGGATTTCCTCTGACGCCATGATCTTTTCATCATTGCCCATCTACTATGGGGTGATGTGGGCAGCGCCTTCAGCCTTTATCTTCTTTGATGCTGGTCATTTAATTCAATCAATTTAGCTCCCATTTTTATTATGAAAATGCAAGGTTTATAATTCTTTCACCATGGATAAAACCTTAAAGAATATAAAACAAAGGACTAAAGACAATAAATGACCAATATACTAAAAAGCATGGGAACAAGGCTAATCTGTGTGACTAAATATGCCTAAATTATGGTCACATCAAATATCCTTGCAATCAACTCCTTTGCTCATCTTGTGCAAAGAGGTGACAAAAGACTAGGATCAAGTATTTTAAAATCCAGCCTAATAGATAAGCCGAGCAGGAGATACTCCAGGCGAAGCCCCCACTCTCGCCCCTTCAACTCGCTGCAAATATCAAGACAAACTGGGCATGAGCACTGCCTTCTGCCGCGGGCGGTGGGCTTTAAGCAAAATGACATGCATATTACACATCCAATCATTAGTGCCACACAAAATCAAGTAATGGACGTATCTACGTATAAAATGAGTAGCCACTTTCCTCATCTATAGTGGATGGAACTATCCATATGAAGCACCGCAAGGGCACACAACCTCTCATAGATGCAATTTCCTTACTAACCAGGACTGATTGCTTCCTTAGAAGGATACCAACAAATCACCTCCAAATTGTCAGCAATGGGCACATCTCTGTCCTCAAATCGGTAAATGCTTTTAAGCCAAGAGCAGAACTCTATGGTGTTAGAAACACCTGAGATCATGGAATCTCCCTCCTGCCTCCAGACAAGAAGGGTCGTCGCCTCTACCAGTGTGCACAAAATGGACATGCCAGAAGGATAAAGGGATCTATAGTATTTGGAGTTTCCGTCTGAGAGTTTGCTTTTGTTTCAAGCTGCTTTTCCCCCCCACCCCCTCGCGGGCAGCATAGTAACATTCGAGAACACTTTCTTGCTTATTTCTTTTGATTTTTGGCAATTTCAACACTTGACAACTTTCTCAGCTTTCTTTGCATTTCTTTTCGACGATTTTCTGTGTCACCCCATATGTAGTGAGGGTGCTCATATTTTAGCTTATTGGTGAGCTTCATTTTGCTCCTTCTTTCATTTGATGCATTTTTTCAAACTTTCTTCTTCACTTCTTTCATTTCTTTTTAACTCAAATTGAACAATTTTTAGCCATTCCTTTGATGACAAATGTATCAGAGAAATTACTGATGATGGAAATATTTCAAGGGTCACCTTTGGAATAAATGGTAGCTTTTTTAAGGAGTTATCACACCAAAGGTACTCGACCAGGCCTTAATACACGAATAAATAGATACTAGCATGACACATCCTAGGGTGTTTTACAAGTATTCTAACAAACAAAGTCTTAAGAAGAAAAGCATCTACTACGAGCCCATATACACTTGTCAAGCTTCCTCTAAGTAAGCGGTTTCCCGCAAAAATTTTTCTAACATCCCAAACTACGATACTGCAGCTGATCAACTAACATATATACAACCTAATGCATATGATTCTACCAACTAATATGCCCATAAAATCTAAATATAAGCTCCCTAAATTCACGATTGCTTATAATTCGCATCAATCGAGTCAAAGCCACACTGAGTCATTAACATACGTAGAGGAAAAGGAGATTGGAAAGATCACACACAGTCTTCGATATCCTGCATTGCTCTAGGACGTGGCGTGAGTCGATCAATATGAACAAGGATAAGATAACATAATATATACAAATAATATATACAAGTCTACACTTCAGAAGAAATGAACTTGTTTTTGGATTTTCAAATTTTCAATTTTTGATTTTTCTGATTAACTTTTGATTTTTTCGGGTTTTTGAATAAAGTTAAGCTAGAATTTCCCATCTCACACTAATATGGGCATTGTCCTCGTTAATGGCCAATATGATAGGAAAATTATAAAGTATGATGCAATAACTAATACTAAATGCAAGCTACACTAAATTTGCCACCAGCATGCATTTACGGTTTTTTGTTTACACTGAGAGTTAATTTTTGATTACTTCCTCCCGTCACAGATGTAATTTCCTTGAACTTCGAGATAAGGCATTATTTCTAATGTCTTAATGTTTAGGTGCTCATGCACACAAGATGCAACGCATGCAATCATATTGTCATTTTTCGATTTTTCAAATGGGAATAATAAAAGAACACCCAATGTGGCCGAGGTGTTACTCCTCATATCAAGCTAGGACTCTCCCAAACTAGTCAAAGTAAAATATTGCACAAGCTAACAAAACATTAAATTCCTTTCATGAAAATTGAAAACAAAGAGAGAGATGAGAAACTTCACTTAAGCTTCGTAGATGGGTGCCTATGCCCATCTCATCTAGCTAGAAGAGATCTTCTGTGAGATCGCCATCACCTCCTACTGTCACTATCCCATATTTCCTGGATGCACTATTGTATTATGGTCCATGAACTCATCTTCTTCGCTTATTAAGCTCCAACTGCATCCCCACCGCAAGATTTGTCAGCTCCTTCATCTTGTCTCCCATTTGCCCCTTCATCTGCTTCTTTCCGGTCTGGGAAGAGTATATCCATTCAGTGCTTCAAGAGTGGAAATGCTCCTTCCTCTACCAACCTTCCCTCTTCGAATCATATCGTGGTATCAGAGGGTAAAAGTGCACAATAATTCGCCCAACATGAATTCATATTGGCTCAAGTGCTAAGTCTTGCGAGAATTCCTGCTACAAAGCCATCACGGGGAGTGACAAAGAGGGGTTAGGTGGTCAGATTTCGCTTGATATGGAAAAGGGTAGGGAGGTACCTTGATTTTCTCATCTCTCGTAGTTTGCCGCTTCTCGTTATCATCGGGACTTGGCAGGTGGTAGGCCTCGCCTTCGCTTCGGCTCGGCTCATGTGGGACGCAGGCAGGATGGGGATCGGGTGACAAAGCGTCCCCTGGGAGATTCTAGGCAGACCGGTGCGCTGGTAGCTGGGATTGGATCACTTCGTTATCCACCGATCCTCTTTATCAACTCCTCGAAGGTTTATCCAATGATGATGCAACAAGAAGGAGGTCTTCATTTATCCTCAGTATTCTTAAAAAAGAGATGCTCATCATTATTCTCATTAAATTTTGGATCGAAATGCTTGAAGCACCTTTATAATGAGCTCCTCCATTAACGGCATGTGTTTCCATCCCATCATCAATCACCGCTTCTAAACTTAGCCCACTTATCAAGTAGCACAAGAGGCGTATTAAAATGGTACCGCCCCTTCCTTGATACGTCAGATAAGACTTCCATGAACACACGATCGAAGTTCGCCGCTTACACCGGGCTGTGTCTCTGCATGAAAGCAAGGAGGGTGCCGGAAAGGAACCGTGGGTGTTGAGTCTGCAAAATAGGATTTTTTGAATGTGGAAAGTTAGACACTCTTCGATGGCCACGAAATCGCGCCTGGCCATGGCCCTCCCACCAGTAGTGGGGCGCAACACTATATCTCTACTGCTGTCCCGTAGGGCTTGAGACATCGAGGACCGGGCCAACATTAGCAAATTCCTCCACTAGAGTCATCATTCTCGAAACACTCTCCAACCCAAATTCTATGTATAATCGCTCTATTCATAGGTCATGGATTTTCAAGTTAGTTTCTAAAACTCAAGAACAAGGGATCTTCCAGAATGCTCAGGCATGTGAGTAATAGGGTAGCAGAGACTCAAACAACTCCGAAAAGGGCTTCCATTTGATGGTAAATCCCAAGCTTCCTTAAAAGTTCTAATGACATATAAAATTGTAGGGGAGAATGTCCTCTACGAAGAAGCCGTGCAAAAATGCAGCTTCTCGCACACTCACCGATTTAATCTCAAACATTCGAGAAGTCATCAAGCCTCGTAAGATCCACAATTTCTTCAGTGCTCCTTCCTGTAGAGTGTCGATGTGGGAGAGGTAGAAGAGCTTACTTCCTACTCTTGGTCTTCTTCTATCCCTAAAGGAAGATCCCTGTCAACCCATTCTTCGATCGCCGAGTTCGGAATTTGCATTTGCTAGCAATAAGTACAGCCTTTCGTGGATTGAATGCTGCTGGCAACCCCAGTAAACTGGGGCTTTTTGATTTTCAGGAATAAAAGAGTGTTCGGGGATATGCTCGGGAGTCATGTGCGAGACGGCGGGTTTTTATAATACAAGCAGGAAGGGGAAGGGTGATGTGTCACAAAATCGTAAAGGGGAGAAATAAAATCGGAAAATCTTCCGGAGTGAAGACTGGGCAGGAAGACGCAAAGCGATTCGGCCCGAGACGGATTCTCTCGGCACTACTCGGGACGGAGCGGATTCCCGGGAAGACGCTTCGACTTCTCATGCTGCAGGACTTTGCAAAATTCTTGAAGCAGTCTCCAAGACGAGACGGATCGAAGGCACAAGACGCAGCGCTTTTCTTCAGGCAAGCATTCGAAGCGCTTTTTCTCGCAAAGCCAGCCGACTTTTGACGTGAACTTTTCTTAACATGTTGGCGTAAGAAGAGACGAGCTGGATTGAGGTCACTCGACGCCTGATTCTCGCCGACGAGCTGGGACTCAATCGCGCGCCTTTTTCAAAAACCGAGCACGGATTCTCTTTAGACGCCTGGATTCCTGTGGACACGGATTTCCCCTGAATTCCTCGACCATAAGAGCTTCTCCACACTTGAAAACTAGTTCCTTCATCAAAAAACTATTAAAGTGACCCTCCCTCGCTTACTTCCGTACGGAGAGAATTTATGTTTATGATAAAAGGAACGAACATAAATGATAAATACAAGCTAGAGGGGTTTTGTATATTTACAAGTGGTGGCTTAGTGAGGACTCCACCAAACTTCCTTGATGATTCCTTCCAAGGACGCAGGAGGCCGCGTGCAGTGCACCCCACTTCCAACAAATCGCCTCCCTCACAACACGGCTTCAATCTTGACCATCGACCTCGAATTCGCTTCCATCTTCCGCCTGATTTCCCAAAATCCCATACTTTCCAATCCCTGGGATCACAGCATAGGAACTCACCCATCTGTGAGTTCAACTTTCCTTAAAGAGTCAGCATTTCCGGAATTGAATACATGACTTTATCCCCTTTTCAGGCAAGCAGCTTATTGTATCATCTCACTATGGAGCAATCTTGTCAGTTCCTTCGTAGATCTTGGCATTCTCATAAGATTGAAGCTCGTAAATTTTCCAACTCTTGAATTTGAATCATCCTCTTGCGCCACTTAATTCGAGATCAAGGTTAAGGGCCGGGACTGCCCAAAAGCTTTGTACTCTAATTTGATCGGGCAAGTGGCATGCTTTTCCACAGACAAGCTGTAAGGAGGCTCCTATGGAGCTCCGATAAGGCCATCCTATAAGCTCCTCCAAAGAGCGCCATCAAGCTACAGGTTCAACATTTTCTGGCCTCTGCTTTATAAACTTCAAGAATTTGCTCGATCTCTCTATTCGAAACTTCAATTTGACCGCTTGCTCTCGGGAGGATGATATCCTAAGCCGGGCTGTATGTTTCGAACACCACACTTGGTCAAAAGGGATGCGTAGCGTCTTTTCATGAAAATGCGTTCCTCTCCATCACTGCATGCGACGCTTCATAGAACTCCGAATCTGGGGAAGATTTATTTTTCTCAAGAGCTGCGCGACCTGTCAGATCACTCGCTTTCTGCAGCAACTGCTCCACCCACTTTCAGACGTGGTTCACAACTACAGGGCGATATACTTAATTCTGCAATAGATGTCACAACCGACCTTGGTAGATCGATCTCCCAAACATCGAAGATCTCTCACTCTAAGCATGCCCTTTGTGGCAGATTTCATTCCTCCAAGAGAGATTCCTCTGGGCCCTTCTGACATAAGCATCACAATAAATGATAAATTCTCTCATGTGTCTCGAAACATCGTAGGCCAATGGGCTGCCCGACTGAAGAATCTCTGCAACGGTTCTCTCGCCTCCATGGTGCCCACCGTAGCGAGTGGTGAGTGGCATCCTTCCAAGATTCCTCAGATTCTATCGAGGACGCACTCTCCTGTGAGAGCCCATCATCAGCTACACTTTGCAGTAGGATCTGGCTCATCCCAAAAGTTACCTCTTTACTCGATAGGAACCTCTTCCTTCGTCAGTAGTTCAGGCCTCGAGGAGTACTTTCCAACGACGTAGTCAGTATGACGCAGAAACCATGGGGTTGATGTGCCTTCTGCCATGGTTTGAATGGCCATCAAGATATCACTTCAACGTGAAATGAGTCACTCGATCGCGCTTGCTTCCTTGTTCATCATGAAACCGGATCTCGACAAGTGATCCAGCTTACCATACTGTCGCTCCTTTCGCTTTCTGGCTTCCAAGTCGGCTTCAAGCAAAATCCATCTCAACAACCTTGGTTTTGCCTCCTTCTTTATCAAGAGATGCTCTGAGAGCACTTTATGATCTCGAAAAGACAACTCACTGCGATCCGGGCAAGCAGGAACGGAATTTGTCCAAGTAAAGCATGTGACAACGGTGTTAAGCCTTTCTGGTATCATAGTTCACTTGGGAGGATCAAGAGCCCTCGCCTAGGCAAGTATATGGCATAAAGAGCCCTCCTACCCTGCCGGCACAAGAACTACGTCCAACGACGTAGTTACTAAAGCATCACAACATAATCTTCGACACCCGGTAGTTCCCCGTAATTTGTGAGGGAGAAATGATCTGCAGTGCTGCATTAGATCAGTGCTTCGAGCCCATTAGTGGACTTCAACACACTCATCGCAGGAATGGAACTGCATCTTTGCTAAGAGCCGGAAGTGGGCTCGCTTATTTTGAAAAATCTTTTATGAAACGGCGAAGAGAAACCCGCAGAATCGAGTAGAAACTTCACCTCTCTAACATTCACTGGAGGCGGGAGTTTCTCACTACTCTCCAACTCTTACCTTTATCGAACTCCGATGCCCTTTTTCCGAGATTAAACTGATCAAAAACAATTCCTTCATCGACCATGAAGTGACACTTTTCCCAATTTAAAACAAGACTAATATCTTCACATTTTTGCAATACAAGAGAAAGATTATGCAACACTAGTCAAAGTCTCTTCCATAAACGCTAAAATCATCCATAAAAATCCCATTATGGTCTCTAGCTAATGGAGAAGATACTACTCATGCATCTTTCGAAAGTGGCGGTATTATATAAGTTCCAAAAAGGCATTCTCCTATATGCAAAAGTACCATAAGGCACGTGAAAGTGGTCTTATTGTTGTGTCATCCGGTAAGGGATTTGAAAGAATCCGAATACCAGCCAAGGTAATACAAGAATTTGTCTGAGGCTAACCTCTCAAGCATTCGGTCAATGAAACGGTGGGTGTGTGAAATGATCTCCTTCTCTGTCAGCGGGAATTCACTTTTGATAGCCAATGCACATACGCCAATTCCGTGATCTTCCTCGTGGTATTGGGCCATCATCTTCTTCTTCATTTGTTACCACCGTAGTACCTCCTTTATTAGGTACCACTTGAACGGGGCCAACCTGGCCAAAGAGTCCGAGCAGGGGATGGCGCGATTTCCACATCAAGTAATTTTACGAACCTCCTCGACAACTTCCCTACGCCGGGGCTTAATCTCCTCTTCGAGATTAGATGGCAGGTCTAGCGGTCCTCCTCTGTGATGGAATTCTATGCGTTACGAAAGTCGGGGCTTACTCCTTTAAGGTCATTCTAGACTTATAACCTATAGCCTTTTCTATGTTTCTTTCAACTACATCAAGCAATTTTTCCAATTGGTTTTCTACTCAAGTCTAGTCATTAACAATCATGGGTTTAGTCTCGATTCATCAAGATAAGCATATTTCAAAATTGGAGGAAGGGGTTTTAAAGTAGGGATTTGTACTCTCACTTCTCTCCTTTGAAGGTTCATTGAGAATTTGCTCCATTTCCATTAGACACTCCATTCTCATAGCATGTCTCAACTTTCGCTCTTCGATCTCATCAACCTTCGTACATACTCGAATTCCGCCACTTGACTCCTCTCGGTCTCGGCTTGTAAGATTTCTTCTAAGATCGATTGTTCATGCTCTATAGGTTGATAGACAAGCCCACAAGGATGTTATTGCGATTAATTCTGATTGCGTCAGCGAGTAAGTTCCTTGCTAGCCAGAGCCGCCTTCAAAAAAGACTCTACTCCTCCAATTCCTCACACATATTTTTAGCCTCTACTGCTTTCCAAGGCTTCCAACGCTTAAAATGGGATCTTTTGAAGAAAGGTATACTTAAGGGTCCTCTACAAACAATATATAAGGTCCATCTTGCAAAATATCGAACAACTTGAAAATAGTTAGACACAAACTCTCGAGGTAGTTTTACTTTCCATGCTGTAGAAAGACACAACTAATAACAATCTAAGAAAATCTAAACTGGGCTAACACCTGTCTGCAACTGCGCGCCATTTTTGGTTGGACTCCCTTGGGTAGGTGAAGCTGTCGCACGATGTCGTTGTGGAGCATCTAGACCAAAACAATATTTATAAGTCCACAAACAACTCCTACAACTTGTAAAGAGGCAAGTAAAGGCTCGGATCCTGCTGACTGGAACCGAGATGAGATTTTCAACTGTAACTAGCGGTGTCTAGGGGAGGTCACAAATGCGTTTGAAGTAGAAGATCACTAAACTAAATAGCAATGAAAGTAAACAAGCAAGATGATTAAAAAGGTGTAAAACAATTGATAAAAGGCACTAGGGTGTCACAGGTCACGTGGGATTCATGTGGAATTGAATCATATAAACATATTCTCAAATTATAGAGCAATTATTGTTAGAAGAAGGATCGAGTCAGGTTTATATCTTACAATCCTAGGAAAGTTCAACCCAGAGTCAATCGATTAGATTGTACAACACCTACAAGTCGACTTAATCTTCCCTACCAACTATATGCATGGTCTAACGAGACTCGAGATCGGTTTATGTCTATAAGTCCCATCAAGAGATAGTGATGGTAAAAAATGCAAGGATTCATAGGCTCGCATTTCATCAAACATAATATGCGCATAAGTCGAGATCACAAACAAGCAAGACAAATAAACTATCGAAAATATATTAAATCTAAGCATGATCATCCCCATGTCGGTTTCCCCTAATTACCCATTAACCCTAGCTAAGGAAACTATTCACTCATTATCACGGTTGAACATGCTAGCAAGCGTTGTCAAATCATACCAACAAAGTAAAACATGATGAATAAATGAAGATAATTAACAGTAATTAAAAAGGGATTAATAGAATTATACCTACTAATGATTCCAATAATAAAGCAAGGAATAATAGAAGTACTTGATGATCGGATCGAAGGTTGTCAATCTCCCAATAATAACCCAAATAATCTTCAATTACCCCAAATGAAAGATGAACAAAAGAGAGATTAAGGAAATGAGATTTGTATTAAGACTTGATTAAAATTTGATTATAAGATTAAAGATAGATTAGATTGATATAAACTACACTAGAGATTGCTAAGAAGAACATGATAATCTAATTAGACTAATGGGTATTTATAGGGATTAGGTACACAAATTAGGGGTTTACTAAGGCTTAAATGACGTATTAAGTCCTCGAGAAATCGCTCCTCTCGTAAAAATACGCGAGTCTCCTTTTGCTACGTCCTTTCCCGAGGTATGCGTATCCTTTATAGAACAAGTAGAAGACGGATTAAAGGTCAAGCACAATCCAGCCGCCCGTGGTACCCGGATCAGCGATTGTGGGTCTTTCGATCATGGATTCGGGGTGGATTTTAGCGGATTGTAGGAAGCGACGAGCGCTCGAGAAGACACGGATTGCTTGTCT